>NW_027053180.1:0-48782 GCF_011386835.1 Chrysemys picta bellii | reverse complement strand
TTGCTAGCGATGCAGTGCCCGGTGTCAGAGGCCCGTGGCCCCTTAGAGACTAGCAAGCCTGGTTTGCTAGCGATGCAGTGCCTGGTGTCAGGGACCTGTGGCCCCTTAGAGACTAGCAAGCCTGGTTTGCTAGCGATGCAGTGCCTGGTGTCAGGGACCTGTGGCCCCTTAGAGACTAGCAAGCCTGGTTTGCTAGCGATGCAGTGCCTGGTGTCAGGGACCTGTGGCCCCTTAGAGACTAGCAAGCCTGGTTTGCTAGCGATGCAGTGCCTGGTGTCAGGGACCTGTGGCCCCTTAGAGACTGGCAAGCCTGGTTTGCTAGCGATGCAGTGCCTGGTGTCAGGGACCTGTGGCCCCTTAGAGACTAGCAAGCCTGGTTTGCTAGCGATGCAGTGCCCGGTGTCAGAGGCCTGTGGCCCCTTAGAGACTGGCAAGCCTGGTTTGCTAGCGATGCAGTGCCCGGTGTCAGAGGCCTGTGGCCCCTTAGAGACTGGCAAGCCTGGTTTGCTAGCGATGCAGTGCCCGGTGTCACAGGCCTGTGGCCCCTTAGAGACTGGCAAGCCTGGTTTGCTAGCGATGCAGTGCCCGGTGTCACAGGCCTGTGGCCCCTTAGAGACTGGCAAGCCTGGTTTGCTAGCGATGCAGTGCCCGGTGTCACAGGCCTGTGGCCCCTTAGAGACCGGCAAACCTGGTTTGCTAGCGATGCAGTGCCTGGTGTCAGGGACCTGTGGCCCCTTAGAGACTAGCAAGCCTGGTTTGCTAGCGATGCAGTGCCCGGTGTCAGAGGCCTGTGGCCCCTTAGAGACCAGCAAACCTGGTTTGCTAGCGATGCAGTGCCTGGTGTCAGGGACCTGTGGCCCCTTAGAGACTAGCAAGCCTGGTTTGCTAGCGATGCAGTGCCCGGTGTCAGAGGCCTGTGGCCCCTTAGAGACTGGCAAGCCTGGTTTGCTAGCGATGCAGTGCCCGGTGTCAGAGGCCTGTGGCCCCTTAGAGACTAGCAAGCCTGGTTTGCTAGCGATGCAGTGCCTGGTGTCAGGGACCTGTGGCCCCTTAGAGACTAGCAAGCCTGGTTTGCTAGCGATGCAGTGCCTGGTGTCAGGGACCTGTGGCCCCTTAGAGACTAGCAAGCCTGGTTTGCTAGCGATGCAGTGCCCGGTGTCAGAGGCCCGTGGCCCCTTAGAGACCAGCAAACCTGGTTTGCTAGCGATGCAGTGCCCGGTGTCAGAGGCCCGTGGCCCCTTAGAGACCAGCAAACCTGGTTTGCTAGCGATGCAGTGCCCGGTGTCAGAGGCCCGTGGCCCCTTAGAGACCAGCAAACCTGGTTTGCTAGCGATGCAGTGCCCGGTGTCAGAGGTCCCTGTGGCCCCTTAGAGACTGGCAAGCCTGGTTTGCTAGCGATGCAGTGCCCGGTGTCAGAGGCCTGTGGCCCCTTAGAGACTGGCAAGCCTGGTTTGCTAGCGATGCAGTGCCCGGTGTCAGAGGCCTGTGGCCCCTTAGAGACTGGCAAGCCTGGTTTGCTAGCGATGCAGTGCCTGGTGTCAGGGACCTGTGGCCCCTTAGAGACTAGCAAGCGTGGTTTGCTAGCGATGCAGTGCCCGGTGTCAGAGGCCTGTGGCCCCTTAGAGACTGGCAAGCCTGGTTTGCTAGCGATGCAGTGCCCGGTGTCAGAGGCCTGTGGCCCCTTAGAGACTGGCAAGCCTGGTTTGCTAGCGATGCAGTGCCCGGTGTCACAGGCCTGTGGCCCCTTAGAGACTGGCAAGCCTGGTTTGCTAGCGATGCAGTGCCTGGTGTCAGGGACCTGTGGCCCCTTAGAGACTGGCAAGCCTGGTTTGCTAGCGATGCAGTGCCTGGTGTCAGGGACCTGTGGCCCCTTAGAGACTGGCAAGCCTGGTTTGCTAGCGATGCAGTGCCCGGTGTCAGAGGCCTGTGGCCCCTTAGAGACTGGCAAGCCTGGTTTGCTAGCGATGCAGTGCCCGGTGTCACAGGCCTGTGGCCCCTTAGAGACTGGCAAGCCTGGTTTGCTAGCGATGCAGTGCCTGGTGTCAGGGACCTGTGGCCCCTTAGAGACTAGCAAGCCTGGTTTGCTAGCGATGCAGTGCCCGGTGTCAGAGGCCTGTGGCCCCTTAGAGACTGGCAAGCCTGGTTTGCTAGCGATGCAGTGCCTGGTGTCAGGGACCTGTGGCCCCTTAGAGACTAGCAAGCCTGGTTTGCTAGCGATGCAGTGCCTGGTGTCAGGGACCTGTGGCCCCTTAGAGACTAGCAAACCTGGTTTGCTAGCGATGCAGTGCCAGGTGTCAGAGGCCCGTGGCCCCTTAGAGACCAGCAAACCTGGTTTGCTAGCGATGCAGTGCCCGGTGTCAGAGGCCCGTGGCCCCTTAGAGACTGGCAAGCCTGGTTTGCTAGCGATGCAGTGCCCGGTGTCAGAGGCCTGTGGCCCCTTAGAGACCGGCAAACCTGGTTTGCTAGCGATGCAGTGCCCGGTGTCAGAGGCCCGTGGCCCCTTAGAGACCAGCAAGCCTGGTTTGCTAGCGATGCAGTGCCCGGTGTCAGAGGCCCGTGGCCCCTTAGAGACCAGCAAGCCTGGTTTGCTAGCGATGCAGTGCCCGGTGTCAGAGGCCTGTGGCCCCTTAGAGACTGGCAAGCCTGGTTTGCTAGCGATGCAGTGCCCGGTGTCAGAGGCCTGTGGCCCCTTAGAGACTGGCAAGCCTGGTTTGCTAGCGATGCAGTGCCCGGTGTCACAGGCCTGTGGCCCCTTAGAGACTGGCAAGCCTGGTTTGCTAGCGATGCAGTGCCCGGTGTCAGAGGCCTGTGGCCCCTTAGAGACTGGCAAGCCTGGTTTGCTAGCGATGCAGTGCCCGGTGTCAGAGGCCTGTGGCCCCTTAGAGACCAGCAAACCTGGTTTGCTAGCGATGCAGTGCCTGGTGTCAGGGACCTGTGGCCCCTTAGAGACTAGCAAGCCTGGTTTGCTAGCGATGCAGTGCCTGGTGTCAGGGACCTGTGGCCCCTTAGAGACCAGCAAACCTGGTTTGCTAGCGATGCAGTGCCCGGTGTCAGAGGCCCGTGGCCCCTTAGAGACCAGCAAACCTGGTTTGCTAGCGATGCAGTGCCTGGTGTCAGGGACCTGTGGCCCCTTAGAGACTAGCAAGCCTGGTTTGCTAGCGATGCAGTGCCTGGTGTCAGGGACCTGTGGCCCCTTAGAGACTAGCAAGCCTGGTTTGCTAGCGATGCAGTGCCTGGTGTCAGGGACCTGTGGCCCCTTAGAGACTAGCAAGCCTGGTTTGCTAGCGATGCAGTGCCTGGTGTCAGGGACCTGTGGCCCCTTAGAGACTAGCAAGCCTGGTTTGCTAGCGATGCAGTGCCTGGTGTCAGGGACCTGTGGCCCCTTAGAGACTAGCAAGCCTGGTTTGCTAGCGATGCAGTGCCTGGTGTCAGGGACCTGTGGCCCCTTAGAGACTGGCAAGCCTGGTTTGCTAGCGATGCAGTGCCTGGTGTCAGGGACCTGTGGCCCCTTAGAGACTAGCAAGCCTGGTTTGCTAGCGATGCAGTGCCCGGTGTCAGAGGCCTGTGGCCCCTTAGAGACTGGCAAGCCTGGTTTGCTAGCGATGCAGTGCCCGGTGTCACAGGCCTGTGGCCCCTTAGAGACTGGCAAGCCTGGTTTGCTAGCGATGCAGTGCCCGGTGTCACAGGCCTGTGGCCCCTTAGAGACTGGCAAGCCTGGTTTGCTAGCGATGCAGTGCCCGGTGTCACAGGCCTGTGGCCCCTTAGAGACTGGCAAGCCTGGTTTGCTAGCGATGCAGTGCCCGGTGTCAGAGGCCCGTGGCCCCTTAGAGACCAGCAAACCTGGTTTGCTAGCGATGCAGTGCCTGGTGTCAGGGACCTGTGGCCCCTTAGAGACTAGCAAGCCTGGTTTGCTAGCGATGCAGTGCCCGGTGTCAGAGGCCTGTGGCCCCTTAGAGACCAGCAAACCTGGTTTGCTAGCGATGCAGTGCCTGGTGTCAGGGACCTGTGGCCCCTTAGAGACTAGCAAGCCTGGTTTGCTAGCGATGCAGTGCCCGGTGTCAGAGGCCTGTGGCCCCTTAGAGACTGGCAAGCCTGGTTTGCTAGCGATGCAGTGCCCGGTGTCAGAGGCCTGTGGCCCCTTAGAGACTAGCAAGCCTGGTTTGCTAGCGATGCAGTGCCTGGTGTCAGGGACCTGTGGCCCCTTAGAGACTAGCAAGCCTGGTTTGCTAGCGATGCAGTGCCTGGTGTCAGGGACCTGTGGCCCCTTAGAGACTAGCAAGCCTGGTTTGCTAGCGATGCAGTGCCCGGTGTCAGAGGCCCGTGGCCCCTTAGAGACCAGCAAACCTGGTTTGCTAGCGATGCAGTGCCCGGTGTCAGAGGCCCGTGGCCCCTTAGAGACCAGCAAACCTGGTTTGCTAGCGATGCAGTGCCCGGTGTCAGAGGCCCGTGGCCCCTTAGAGACCAGCAAACCTGGTTTGCTAGCGATGCAGTGCCCGGTGTCAGAGGCCCCTGTGGCCCCTTAGAGACTGGCAAGCCTGGTTTGCTAGCGATGCAGTGCCCGGTGTCAGAGGCCTGTGGCCCCTTAGAGACTGGCAAGCCTGGTTTGCTAGCGATGCAGTGCCCGGTGTCAGAGGCCTGTGGCCCCTTAGAGACTGGCAAGCCTGGTTTGCTAGCGATGCAGTGCCTGGTGTCAGGGACCTGTGGCCCCTTAGAGACTAGCAAGCCTGGTTTGCTAGCGATGCAGTGCCCGGTGTCAGAGGCCTGTGGCCCCTTAGAGACTGGCAAGCCTGGTTTGCTAGCGATGCAGTGCCCGGTGTCAGAGGCCTGTGGCCCCTTAGAGACTGGCAAGCCTGGTTTGCTAGCGATGCAGTGCCCGGTGTCACAGGCCTGTGGCCCCTTAGAGACTGGCAAGCCTGGTTTGCTAGCGATGCAGTGCCTGGTGTCAGGGACCTGTGGCCCCTTAGAGACTGGCAAGCCTGGTTTGCTAGCGATGCAGTGCCTGGTGTCAGGGACCTGTGGCCCCTTAGAGACTGGCAAGCCTGGTTTGCTAGCGATGCAGTGCCCGGTGTCAGAGGCCTGTGGCCCCTTAGAGACTGGCAAGCCTGGTTTGCTAGCGATGCAGTGCCCGGTGTCACAGGCCTGTGGCCCCTTAGAGACTGGCAAGCCTGGTTTGCTAGCGATGCAGTGCCTGGTGTCAGGGACCTGTGGCCCCTTAGAGACTAGCAAGCCTGGTTTGCTAGCGATGCAGTGCCCGGTGTCAGAGGCCTGTGGCCCCTTAGAGACTGGCAAGCCTGGTTTGCTAGCGATGCAGTGCCTGGTGTCAGGGACCTGTGGCCCCTTAGAGACTAGCAAGCCTGGTTTGCTAGCGATGCAGTGCCTGGTGTCAGGGACCTGTGGCCCCTTAGAGACTAGCAAACCTGGTTTGCTAGCGATGCAGTGCCAGGTGTCAGAGGCCCGTGGCCCCTTAGAGACCAGCAAACCTGGTTTGCTAGCGATGCAGTGCCCGGTGTCAGAGGCCCGTGGCCCCTTAGAGACTGGCAAGCCTGGTTTGCTAGCGATGCAGTGCCCGGTGTCAGAGGCCTGTGGCCCCTTAGAGACCAGCAAACCTGGTTTGCTAGCGATGCAGTGCCCGGTGTCAGAGGCCCGTGGCCCCTTAGAGACCAGCAAGCCTGGTTTGCTAGCGATGCAGTGCCCGGTGTCAGGGACCTGTGGCCCCTTATAGACTAGCAAGCCTGGTTTGCTCGCGATGCAGTGCCCGGTGTCAGAGGCCTGTGGCCCCTTAGAGACTGGCAAGCCTGGTTTGCTAGCGATGCAGTGCCCGGTGTCAGAGGCCTGTGGCCCCTTAGAGACTGGCAAGCCTGGTTTGCTAGCGATGCAGTGCCCGGTGTCAGAGGCCTGTGGCCCCTTAGAGACCAGCAAACCTGGTTTGCTAGCGATGCAGTGCCTGGTGTCAGGGACCTGTGGCCCCTTAGAGACTAGCAAGCCTGGTTTGCTAGCGATGCAGTGCCCGGTGTCAGAGGCCTGTGGCCCCTTAGAGACTGGCAAGCCTGGTTTGCTAGCGATGCAGTGCCCGGTGTCAGAGGCCTGTGGCCCCTTAGAGACTAGCAAGCCTGGTTTGCTAGCGATGCAGTGCCTGGTGTCAGGGACCTGTGGCCCCTTAGAGACTAGCAAGCCTGGTTTGCTAGCGATGCAGTGCCTGGTGTCAGGGACCTGTGGCCCCTTAGAGACTAGCAAGCCTGGTTTGCTAGCGATGCAGTGCCCGGTGTCAGAGGCCCGTGGCCCCTTAGAGACCAGCAAACCTGGTTTGCTAGCGATGCAGTGCCCGGTGTCAGAGGCCCGTGGCCCCTTAGAGACCAGCAAACCTGGTTTGCTAGCGATGCAGTGCCCGGTGTCAGAGGCCCGTGGCCCCTTAGAGACCAGCAAACCTGGTTTGCTAGCGATGCAGTGCCCGGTGTCAGAGGCCCCTGTGGCCCCTTAGAGACTGGCAAGCCTGGTTTGCTAGCGATGCAGTGCCCGGTGTCAGAGGCCTGTGGCCCCTTAGAGACTGGCAAGCCTGGTTTGCTAGCGATGCAGTGCCCGGTGTCAGAGGCCTGTGGCCCCTTAGAGACTGGCAAGCCTGGTTTGCTAGCGATGCAGTGCCTGGTGTCAGGGACCTGTGGCCCCTTAGAGACTAGCAAGCCTGGTTTGCTAGCGATGCAGTGCCCGGTGTCAGAGGCCTGTGGCCCCTTAGAGACTGGCAAGCCTGGTTTGCTAGCGATGCAGTGCCCGGTGTCAGAGGCCTGTGGCCCCTTAGAGACTGGCAAGCCTGGTTTGCTAGCGATGCAGTGCCCGGTGTCACAGGCCTGTGGCCCCTTAGAGACTGGCAAGCCTGGTTTGCTAGCGATGCAGTGCCTGGTGTCAGGGACCTGTGGCCCCTTAGAGACTGGCAAGCCTGGTTTGCTAGCGATGCAGTTCCTGGTGTCAGGGACCTGTGGCCCCTTAGAGACTGGCAAGCCTGGTTTGCTAGCGATGCAGTGCCCGGTGTCAGAGGCCTGTGGCCCCTTAGAGACTGGCAAGCCTGGTTTGCTAGCGATGCAGTGCCCGGTGTCACAGGCCTGTGGCCCCTTAGAGACTGGCAAGCCTGGTTTGCTAGCGATGCAGTGCCTGGTGTCAGGGACCTGTGGCCCCTTAGAGACTAGCAAGCCTGGTTTGCTAGCGATGCAGTGCCCGGTGTCAGAGGCCTGTGGCCCCTTAGAGACTGGCAAGCCTGGTTTGCTAGCGATGCAGTGCCTGGTGTCAGGGACCTGTGGCCCCTTAGAGACTAGCAAGCCTGGTTTGCTAGCGATGCAGTGCCTGGTGTCAGGGACCTGTGGCCCCTTAGAGACTAGCAAACCTGGTTTGCTAGCGATGCAGTGCCAGGTGTCAGAGGCCCGTGGCCCCTTAGAGACCAGCAAACCTGGTTTGCTAGCGATGCAGTGCCCGGTGTCAGAGGCCCGTGGCCCCTTAGAGACTGGCAAGCCTGGTTTGCTAGCGATGCAGTGCCCGGTGTCAGAGGCCCGTGGCCCCTTAGAGACCAGCAAACCTGGTTTGCTAGCGATGCAGTGCCCGGTGTCAGAGGCCCGTGGCCCCTTAGAGACCAGCAAGCCTGGTTTGCTAGCGATGCAGTGCCCGGTGTCAGGGACCTGTGGCCCCTTAGAGACTAGCAAGCCTGGTTTGCTCGCGATGCAGTGCCCGGTGTCAGAGGCCTGTGGCCCCTTAGAGACTGGCAAGCCTGGTTTGCTAGCGATGCAGTGCCCGGTGTCAGAGGCCTGTGGCCCCTTAGAGACTGGCAAGCCTGGTTTGCTAGCGATGCAGTGCCCGGTGTCACAGGCCTGTGGCCCCTTAGAGACTGGCAAGCCTGGTTTGCTAGCGATGCAGTGCCCGGTGTCAGAGGCCTGTGGCCCCTTAGAGACTGGCAAGCCTGGTTTGCTAGCGATGCAGTGCCCGGTGTCAGAGGCCTGTGGCCCCTTAGAGACCAGCAAACCTGGTTTGCTAGCGATGCAGTGCCTGGTGTCAGGGACCTGTGGCCCCTTAGAGACTAGCAAGCCTGGTTTGCTAGCGATGCAGTGCCTGGTGTCAGGGACCTGTGGCCCCTTAGAGACCAGCAAACCTGGTTTGCTAGCGATGCAGTGCCCGGTGTCAGAGGCCCGTGGCCCCTTAGAGACCAGCAAACCTGGTTTGCTAGCGATGCAGTGCCTGGTGTCAGGGACCTGTGGCCCCTTAGAGACTAGCAAGCCTGGTTTGCTAGCGATGCAGTGCCTGGTGTCAGGGACCTGTGGCCCCTTAGAGACTAGCAAGCCTGGTTTGCTAGCGATGCAGTGCCTGGTGTCAGGGACCTGTGGCCCCTTAGAGACTAGCAAGCCTGGTTTGCTAGCGATGCAGTGCCTGGTGTCAGGGACCTGTGGCCCCTTAGAGACTAGCAAGCCTGGTTTGCTAGCGATGCAGTGCCTGGTGTCAGGGACCTGTGGCCCCTTAGAGACTAGCAAGCCTGGTTTGCTAGCGATGCAGTGCCCGGTGTCAGAGGCCTGTGGCCCCTTAGAGACTGGCAAGCCTGGTTTGCTAGCGATGCAGTGCCCGGTGTCACAGGCCTGTGGCCCCTTAGAGACTGGCAAGCCTGGTTTGCTAGCGATGCAGTGCCCGGTGTCACAGGCCTGTGGCCCCTTAGAGACTGGCAAGCCTGGTTTGCTAGCGATGCAGTGCCCGGTGTCACAGGCCTGTGGCCCCTTAGAGACTGGCAAGCCTGGTTTGCTAGCGATGCAGTGCCCGGTGTCAGAGGCCCGTGGCCCCTTAGAGACCAGCAAACCTGGTTTGCTAGCGATGCAGTGCCTGGTGTCAGGGACCTGTGGCCCCTTAGAGACTAGCAAGCCTGGTTTGCTAGCGATGCAGTGCCCGGTGTCAGAGGCCTGTGGCCCCTTAGAGACCAGCAAACCTGGTTTGCTAGCGATGCAGTGCCTGGTGTCAGGGACCTGTGGCCCCTTAGAGACTAGCAAGCCTGGTTTGCTAGCGATGCAGTGCCCGGTGTCAGAGGCCTGTGGCCCCTTAGAGACTGGCAAGCCTGGTTTGCTAGCGATGCAGTGCCCGGTGTCAGAGGCCTGTGGCCCCTTAGAGACTAGCAAGCCTGGTTTGCTAGCGATGCAGTGCCTGGTGTCAGGGACCTGTGGCCCCTTAGAGACTAGCAAGCCTGGTTTGCTAGCGATGCAGTGCCTGGTGTCAGGGACCTGTGGCCCCTTAGAGACTAGCAAGCCTGGTTTGCTAGCGATGCAGTGCCCGGTGTCAGAGGCCCGTGGCCCCTTAGAGACCAGCAAACCTGGTTTGCTAGCGATGCAGTGCCCGGTGTCAGAGGCCCGTGGCCCCTTAGAGACCAGCAAACCTGGTTTGCTAGCGATGCAGTGCCCGGTGTCAGAGGCCCGTGGCCCCTTAGAGACCAGCAAACCTGGTTTGCTAGCGATGCAGTGCCCGGTGTCAGAGGCCCCTGTGGCCCCTTAGAGACTGGCAAGCCTGGTTTGCTAGCGATGCAGTGCCCGGTGTCAGAGGCCTGTGGCCCCTTAGAGACTGGCAAGCCTGGTTTGCTAGCGATGCAGTGCCCGGTGTCAGAGGCCTGTGGCCCCTTAGAGACTGGCAAGCCTGGTTTGCTAGCGATGCAGTGCCTGGTGTCAGGGACCTGTGGCCCCTTAGAGACTAGCAAGCCTGGTTTGCTAGCGATGCAGTGCCCGGTGTCAGAGGCCTGTGGCCCCTTAGAGACTGGCAAGCCTGGTTTGCTAGCGATGCAGTGCCCGGTGTCAGAGGCCTGTGGCCCCTTAGAGACTGGCAAGCCTGGTTTGCTAGCGATGCAGTGCCCGGTGTCAGAGGCCCGTGGCCCCTTAGAGACCAGCAAACCTGGTTTGCTAGCGATGCAGTGCCCGGTGTCAGAGGCCCGTGGCCCCTTAGAGACCAGCAAACCTGGTTTGCTAGCGATGCAGTGCCCGGTGTCAGAGGCCCGTGGCCCCTTAGAGACCAGCAAACCTGGTTTGCTAGCGATGCAGTGCCCGGTGTCAGAGGCCCCTGTGGCCCCTTAGAGACTGGCAAGCCTGGTTTGCTAGCGATGCAGTGCCCGGTGTCAGAGGCCTGTGGCCCCTTAGAGACTGGCAAGCCTGGTTTGCTAGCGATGCAGTGCCCGGTGTCAGAGGCCTGTGGCCCCTTAGAGACTGGCAAGCCTGGTTTGCTAGCGATGCAGTGCCTGGTGTCAGGGACCTGTGGCCCCTTAGAGACTAGCAAGCCTGGTTTGCTAGCGATGCAGTGCCCGGTGTCAGAGGCCTGTGGCCCCTTAGAGACTGGCAAGCCTGGTTTGCTAGCGATGCAGTGCCCGGTGTCAGAGGCCTGTGGCCCCTTAGAGACTGGCAAGCCTGGTTTGCTAGCGATGCAGTGCCCGGTGTCACAGGCCTGTGGCCCCTTAGAGACTGGCAAGCCTGGTTTGCTAGCGATGCAGTGCCTGGTGTCAGGGACCTGTGGCCCCTTAGAGACTGGCAAGCCTGGTTTGCTAGCGATGCAGTGCCTGGTGTCAGGGACCTGTGGCCCCTTAGAGACTGGCAAGCCTGGTTTGCTAGCGATGCAGTGCCCGGTGTCAGAGGCCTGTGGCCCCTTAGAGACTGGCAAGCCTGGTTTGCTAGCGATGCAGTGCCCGGTGTCACAGGCCTGTGGCCCCTTAGAGACTGGCAAGCCTGGTTTGCTAGCGATGCAGTGCCTGGTGTCAGGGACCTGTGGCCCCTTAGAGACTAGCAAGCCTGGTTTGCTAGCGATGCAGTGCCCGGTGTCAGAGGCCTGTGGCCCCTTAGAGACTGGCAAGCCTGGTTTGCTAGCGATGCAGTGCCTGGTGTCAGGGACCTGTGGCCCCTTAGAGACTAGCAAGCCTGGTTTGCTAGCGATGCAGTGCCTGGTGTCAGGGACCTGTGGCCCCTTAGAGACTAGCAAACCTGGTTTGCTAGCGATGCAGTGCCAGGTGTCAGAGGCCCGTGGCCCCTTAGAGACCAGCAAACCTGGTTTGCTAGCGATGCAGTGCCCGGTGTCAGAGGCCCGTGGCCCCTTAGAGACTGGCAAGCCTGGTTTGCTAGCGATGCAGTGCCCGGTGTCAGAGGCCCGTGGCCCCTTAGAGACCAGCAAACCTGGTTTGCTAGCGATGCAGTGCCCGGTGTCAGAGGCCCGTGGCCCCTTAGAGACCAGCAAGCCTGGTTTGCTAGCGATGCAGTGCCCGGTGTCAGGGACCTGTGGCCCCTTAGAGACTAGCAAGCCTGGTTTGCTCGCGATGCAGTGCCCGGTGTCAGAGGCCTGTGGCCCCTTAGAGACTGGCAAGCCTGGTTTGCTAGCGATGCAGTGCCCGGTGTCAGAGGCCTGTGGCCCCTTAGAGACTGGCAAGCCTGGTTTGCTAGCGATGCAGTGCCCGGTGTCACAGGCCTGTGGCCCCTTAGAGACTGGCAAGCCTGGTTTGCTAGCGATGCAGTGCCCGGTGTCAGAGGCCTGTGGCCCCTTAGAGACTGGCAAGCCTGGTTTGCTAGCGATGCAGTGCCCGGTGTCAGAGGCCTGTGGCCCCTTAGAGACCAGCAAACCTGGTTTGCTAGCGATGCAGTGCCTGGTGTCAGGGACCTGTGGCCCCTTAGAGACTAGCAAGCCTGGTTTGCTAGCGATGCAGTGCCTGGTGTCAGGGACCTGTGGCCCCTTAGAGACCAGCAAACCTGGTTTGCTAGCGATGCAGTGCCCGGTGTCAGAGGCCCGTGGCCCCTTAGAGACCAGCAAACCTGGTTTGCTAGCGATGCAGTGCCTGGTGTCAGGGACCTGTGGCCCCTTAGAGACTAGCAAGCCTGGTTTGCTAGCGATGCAGTGCCTGGTGTCAGGGACCTGTGGCCCCTTAGAGACTAGCAAGCCTGGTTTGCTAGCGATGCAGTGCCTGGTGTCAGGGACCTGTGGCCCCTTAGAGACTAGCAAGCCTGGTTTGCTAGCGATGCAGTGCCTGGTGTCAGGGACCTGTGGCCCCTTAGAGACTAGCAAGCCTGGTTTGCTAGCGATGCAGTGCCTGGTGTCAGGGACCTGTGGCCCCTTAGAGACTAGCAAGCCTGGTTTGCTAGCGATGCAGTGCCCGGTGTCAGAGGCCTGTGGCCCCTTAGAGACTGGCAAGCCTGGTTTGCTAGCGATGCAGTGCCCGGTGTCACAGGCCTGTGGCCCCTTAGAGACTGGCAAGCCTGGTTTGCTAGCGATGCAGTGCCCGGTGTCACAGGCCTGTGGCCCCTTAGAGACTGGCAAGCCTGGTTTGCTAGCGATGCAGTGCCCGGTGTCACAGGCCTGTGGCCCCTTAGAGACTGGCAAGCCTGGTTTGCTAGCGATGCAGTGCCCGGTGTCAGAGGCCCGTGGCCCCTTAGAGACCAGCAAACCTGGTTTGCTAGCGATGCAGTGCCTGGTGTCAGGGACCTGTGGCCCCTTAGAGACTAGCAAGCCTGGTTTGCTAGCGATGCAGTGCCCGGTGTCAGAGGCCTGTGGCCCCTTAGAGACCAGCAAACCTGGTTTGCTAGCGATGCAGTGCCTGGTGTCAGGGACCTGTGGCCCCTTAGAGACTAGCAAGCCTGGTTTGCTAGCGATGCAGTGCCCGGTGTCAGAGGCCTGTGGCCCCTTAGAGACTGGCAAGCCTGGTTTGCTAGCGATGCAGTGCCCGGTGTCAGAGGCCTGTGGCCCCTTAGAGACTAGCAAGCCTGGTTTGCTAGCGATGCAGTGCCTGGTGTCAGGGACCTGTGGCCCCTTAGAGACTAGCAAGCCTGGTTTGCTAGCGATGCAGTGCCTGGTGTCAGGGACCTGTGGCCCCTTAGAGACTAGCAAGCCTGGTTTGCTAGCGATGCAGTGCCCGGTGTCAGAGGCCCGTGGCCCCTTAGAGACCAGCAAACCTGGTTTGCTAGCGATGCAGTGCCCGGTGTCAGAGGCCCGTGGCCCCTTAGAGACCAGCAAACCTGGTTTGCTAGCGATGCAGTGCCCGGTGTCAGAGGCCCGTGGCCCCTTAGAGACCAGCAAACCTGGTTTGCTAGCGATGCAGTGCCCGGTGTCAGAGGCCCCTGTGGCCCCTTAGAGACTGGCAAGCCTGGTTTGCTAGCGATGCAGTGCCCGGTGTCAGAGGCCTGTGGCCCCTTAGAGACTGGCAAGCCTGGTTTGCTAGCGATGCAGTGCCCGGTGTCAGAGGCCTGTGGCCCCTTAGAGACTGGCAAGCCTGGTTTGCTAGCGATGCAGTGCCTGGTGTCAGGGACCTGTGGCCCCTTAGAGACTAGCAAGCCTGGTTTGCTAGCGATGCAGTGCCCGGTGTCAGAGGCCTGTGGCCCCTTAGAGACTGGCAAGCCTGGTTTGCTAGCGATGCAGTGCCCGGTGTCAGAGGCCTGTGGCCCCTTAGAGACTGGCAAGCCTGGTTTGCTAGCGATGCAGTGCCCGGTGTCACAGGCCTGTGGCCCCTTAGAGACTGGCAAGCCTGGTTTGCTAGCGATGCAGTGCCTGGTGTCAGGGACCTGTGGCCCCTTAGAGACTGGCAAGCCTGGTTTGCTAGCGATGCAGTGCCTGGTGTCAGGGACCTGTGGCCCCTTAGAGACTGGCAAGCCTGGTTTGCTAGCGATGCAGTGCCCGGTGTCAGAGGCCTGTGGCCCCTTAGAGACTGGCAAGCCTGGTTTGCTAGCGATGCAGTGCCCGGTGTCACAGGCCTGTGGCCCCTTAGAGACTGGCAAGCCTGGTTTGCTAGCGATGCAGTGCCTGGTGTCAGGGACCTGTGGCCCCTTAGAGACTAGCAAGCCTGGTTTGCTAGCGATGCAGTGCCTGGTGTCAGGGACCTGTGGCCCCTTAGAGACTAGCAAACCTGGTTTGCTAGCGATGCAGTGCCAGGTGTCAGATGCCCGTGGCCCCTTAGAGACCAGCAAACCTGGTTTGCTAGCGATGCAGTGCCCGGTGTCAGAGGCCCGTGGCCCCTTAGAGACTGGCAAGCCTGGTTTGCTAGCGATGCAGTGCCCGGTGTCAGAGGCCCGTGGCCCCTTAGAGACCAGCAAGCCTGGTTTGCTAGCGATGCAGTGCCCGGTGTCAGGGACCTGTGGCCCCTTAGAGACTAGCAAGCCTGGTTTGCTCGCGATGCAGTGCCCGGTGTCAGAGGCCTGTGGCCCCTTAGAGACTGGCAAGCCTGGTTTGCTAGCGATGCAGTGCCCGGTGTCAGAGGCCTGTGGCCCCTTAGAGACTGGCAAGCCTGGTTTGCTAGCGATGCAGTGCCCGGTGTCACAGGCCTGTGGCCCCTTAGAGACTGGCAAGCCTGGTTTGCTAGCGATGCAGTGCCCGGTGTCAGAGGCCTGTGGCCCCTTAGAGACTGGCAAGCCTGGTTTGCTAGCGATGCAGTGCCCGGTGTCAGAGGCCTGTGGCCCCTTAGAGACCAGCAAACCTGGTTTGCTAGCGATGCAGTGCCTGGTGTCAGGGACCTGTGGCCCCTTAGAGACTAGCAAGCCTGGTTTGCTAGCGATGCAGTGCCTGGTGTCAGGGACCTGTGGCCCCTTAGAGACCAGCAAACCTGGTTTGCTAGCGATGCAGTGCCCGGTGTCAGAGGCCCGTGGCCCCTTAGAGACCAGCAAACCTGGTTTGCTAGCGATGCAGTGCCTGGTGTCAGGGACCTGTGGCCCCTTAGAGACTAGCAAGCCTGGTTTGCTAGCGATGCAGTGCCTGGTGTCAGGGACCTGTGGCCCCTTAGAGACTAGCAAGCCTGGTTTGCTAGCGATGCAGTGCCTGGTGTCAGGGACCTGTGGCCCCTTAGAGACTAGCAAGCCTGGTTTGCTAGCGATGCAGTGCCTGGTGTCAGGGACCTGTGGCCCCTTAGAGACTAGCAAGCCTGGTTTGCTAGCGATGCAGTGCCTGGTGTCAGGGACCTGTGGCCCCTTAGAGACTGGCAAGCCTGGTTTGCTAGCGATGCAGTGCCTGGTGTCAGGGACCTGTGGCCCCTTAGAGACTAGCAAGCCTGGTTTGCTAGCGATGCAGTGCCCGGTGTCAGAGGCCTGTGGCCCCTTAGAGACTGGCAAGCCTGGTTTGCTAGCGATGCAGTGCCCGGTGTCACAGGCCTGTGGCCCCTTAGAGACTGGCAAGCCTGGTTTGCTAGCGATGCAGTGCCCGGTGTCACAGGCCTGTGGCCCCTTAGAGACTGGCAAGCCTGGTTTGCTAGCGATGCAGTGCCCGGTGTCACAGGCCTGTGGCCCCTTAGAGACTGGCAAGCCTGGTTTGCTAGCGATGCAGTGCCCGGTGTCAGAGGCCTGTGGCCCCTTAGAGACCAGCAAACCTGGTTTGCTAGCGATGCAGTGCCTGGTGTCAGGGACCTGTGGCCCCTTAGAGACTAGCAAGCCTGGTTTGCTAGCGATGCAGTGCCTGGTGTCAGGGACCTGTGGCCCCTTAGAGACCAGCAAACCTGGTTTGCTAGCGATGCAGTGCCCGGTGTCAGAGGCCCGTGGCCCCTTAGAGACCAGCAAACCTGGTTTGCTAGCGATGCAGTGCCTGGTGTCAGGGACCTGTGGCCCCTTAGAGACTAGCAAGCCTGGTTTGCTAGCGATGCAGTGCCCGGTGTCAGAGGCCTGTGGCCCCTTAGAGACCAGCAAACCTGGTTTGCTAGCGATGCAGTGCCCGGTGTCAGAGGCCCGTGGCCCCTTAGAGACCAGCAAACCTGGTTTGCTAGCGATGCAGTGCCCGGTGTCAGAGGCCCCTGTGGCCCCTTAGAGACTGGCAAGCCTGGTTTGCTAGCGATGCAGTGCCCGGTGTCAGAGGCCTGTGGCCCCTTAGAGACTGGCAAGCCTGGTTTGCTAGCGATGCAGTGCCCGGTGTCAGAGGCCTGTGGCCCCTTAGAGACTGGCAAGCCTGGTTTGCTAGCGATGCAGTGCCTGGTGTCAGGGACCTGTGGCCCCTTAGAGACTAGCAAGCCTGGTTTGCTAGCGATGCAGTGCCCGGTGTCAGAGGCCTGTGGCCCCTTAGAGACTGGCAAGCCTGGTTTGCTAGCGATGCAGTGCCCGGTGTCAGAGGCCTGTGGCCCCTTAGAGACTGGCAAGCCTGGTTTGCTAGCGATGCAGTGCCCGGTGTCACAGGCCTGTGGCCCCTTAGAGACTGGCAAGCCTGGTTTGCTAGCGATGCAGTGCCTGGTGTCAGGGACCTGTGGCCCCTTAGAGACTGGCAAGCCTGGTTTGCTAGCGATGCAGTGCCTGGTGTCAGGGACCTGTGGCCCCTTAGAGACTGGCAAGCCTGGTTTGCTAGCGATGCAGTGCCCGGTGTCAGAGGCCTGTGGCCCCTTAGAGACTGGCAAGCCTGGTTTGCTAGCGATGCAGTGCCCGGTGTCACAGGCCTGTGGCCCCTTAGAGACTGGCAAGCCTGGTTTGCTAGCGATGCAGTGCCTGGTGTCAGGGACCTGTGGCCCCTTAGAGACTAGCAAGCCTGGTTTGCTAGCGATGCAGTGCCCGGTGTCAGAGGCCTGTGGCCCCTTAGAGACTGGCAAGCCTGGTTTGCTAGCGATGCAGTGCCTGGTGTCAGGGACCTGTGGCCCCTTAGAGACTAGCAAGCCTGGTTTGCTAGCGATGCAGTGCCTGGTGTCAGGGACCTGTGGCCCCTTAGAGACTAGCAAACCTGGTTTGATAGCGATGCAGTGCCAGGTGTCAGAGGCCCGTGGCCCCTTAAAGACCAGCAAACCTGGTTTGCTAGCGATGCAGTGCCCGGTGTCAGAGGCCCGTGGCCCCTTAGAGACTGGCAAGCCTGGTTTGCTAGCGATGCAGTGCCCGGTGTCAGAGGCCCGTGGCCCCTTAGAGACCAGCAAGCCTGGTTTGCTAGCGATGCAGTGCCCGGTGTCAGGGACCTGTGGCCCCTTAGAGACTAGCAAGCCTGGTTTGCTCGCGATGCAGTGCCCGGTGTCAGAGGCCTGTGGCCCCTTAGAGACTGGCAAGCCTGGTTTGCTAGCGATGCAGTGCCCGGTGTCAGAGGCCTGTGGCCCCTTAGAGACTAGCAAGCCTGGTTTGCTAGCGATGCAGTGCCCGGTGTCAGAGGCCTGTGGCCCCTTAGAGACCAGCAAACCTGGTTTGCTAGCGATGCAGTGCCTGGTGTCAGGGACCTGTGGCCCCTTAGAGACTAGCAAGCCTGGTTTGCTAGCGATGCAGTGCCTGGTGTCAGGGACCTGTGGCCCCTTAGAGACCAGCAAACCTGGTTTGCTAGCGATGCAGTGCCCGGTGTCAGAGGCCCGTGGCCCCTTAGAGACCAGCAAACCTGGTTTGCTAGCGATGCAGTGCCTGGTGTCAGGGACCTGTGGCCCCTTAGAGACTAGCAAGCCTGGTTTGCTAGCGATGCAGTGCCTGGTGTCAGGGACCTGTGGCCCCTTAGAGACTAGCAAGCCTGGTTTGCTAGCGATGCAGTGCCTGGTGTCAGGGACCTGTGGCCCCTTAGAGACTAGCAAGCCTGGTTTGCTAGCGATGCAGTGCCCGGTGTCAGAGGCCCGTGGCCCCTTAGAGACCAGCAAACCTGGTTTGCTAGCGATGCAGTGCCCGGTGTCAGAGGCCCGTGGCCCCTTAGAGACCAGCAAACCTGGTTTGCTAGCGATGCAGTGCCCGGTGTCAGAGGCCCGTGGCCCCTTAGAGACCAGCAAACCTGGTTTGCTAGCGATGCAGTGCCCGGTGTCAGAGGCCCCTGTGGCCCCTTAGAGACTGGCAAGCCTGGTTTGCTAGCGATGCAGTGCCCGGTGTCAGAGGCCTGTGGCCCCTTAGAGACTGGCAAGCCTGGTTTGCTAGCGATGCAGTGCCCGGTGTCAGAGGCCTGTGGCCCCTTAGAGACTGGCAAGCCTGGTTTGCTAGCGATGCAGTGCCTGGTGTCAGGGACCTGTGGCCCCTTAGAGACTAGCAAGCCTGGTTTGCTAGCGATGCAGTGCCCGGTGTCAGAGGCCTGTGGCCCCTTAGAGACTGGCAAGCCTGGTTTGCTAGCGATGCAGTGCCCGGTGTCAGAGGCCTGTGGCCCCTTAGAGACTGGCAAGCCTGGTTTGCTAGCGATGCAGTGCCCGGTGTCACAGGCCTGTGGCCCCTTAGAGACTGGCAAGCCTGGTTTGCTAGCGATGCAGTGCCTGGTGTCAGGGACCTGTGGCCCCTTAGAGACTGGCAAGCCTGGTTTGCTAGCGATGCAGTGCCTGGTGTCAGGGACCTGTGGCCCCTTAGAGACTGGCAAGCCTGGTTTGCTAGCGATGCAGTGCCCGGTGTCAGAGGCCTGTGGCCCCTTAGAGACTGGCAAGCCTGGTTTGCTAGCGATGCAGTGCCCGGTGTCACAGGCCTGTGGCCCCTTAGAGACTGGCAAGCCTGGTTTGCTAGCGATGCAGTGCCTGGTGTCAGGGACCTGTGGCCCCTTAGAGACTAGCAAGCCTGGTTTGCTAGCGATGCAGTGCCCGGTGTCAGAGGCCTGTGGCCCCTTAGAGACTGGCAAGCCTGGTTTGCTAGCGATGCAGTGCCTGGTGTCAGGGACCTGTGGCCCCTTAGAGACTAGCAAGCCTGGTTTGCTAGCGATGCAGTGCCTGGTGTCAGGGACCTGTGGCCCCTTAGAGACTAGCAAACCTGGTTTGCTAGCGATGCAGTGCCAGGTGTCAGAGGCCCGTGGCCCCTTAGAGACCAGCAAACCTGGTTTGCTAGCGATGCAGTGCCCGGTGTCAGAGGCCCGTGGCCCCTTAGAGACTGGCAAGCCTGGTTTGCTAGCGATGCAGTGCCCGGTGTCAGAGGCCTGTGGCCCCTTAGAGACCAGCAAACCTGGTTTGCTAGCGATGCAGTGCCCGGTGTCAGAGGCCCGTGGCCCCTTAGAGACCAGCAAGCCTGGTTTGCTAGCGATGCAGTGCCCGGTGTCAGGGACCTGTGGCCCCTTAGAGACTAGCAAGCCTGGTTTGCTCGCGATGCAGTGCCCGGTGTCAGAGGCCTGTGGCCCCTTAGAGACTGGCAAGCCTGGTTTGCTAGCGATGCAGTGCCCGGTGTCAGAGGCCTGTGGCCCCTTAGAGACTAGCAAGCCTGGTTTGCTAGCGATGCAGTGCCCGGTGTCACAGGCCTGTGGCCCCTTAGAGACTGGCAAGCCTGGTTTGCTAGCGATGCAGTGCCCGGTGTCAGAGGCCTGTGGCCCCTTAGAGACTGGCAAGCCTGGTTTGCTAGCGATGCAGTGCCCGGTGTCAGAGGCCCGTGGCCCCTTAGAGACCAGCAAACCTGGTTTGCTAGCGATGCAGTGCCCGGTGTCAGAGGCCCCTGTGGCCCCTTAGAGACTGGCAAGCCTGGTTTGCTAGCGATGCAGTGCCCGGTGTCAGAGGCCTGTGGCCCCTTAGAGACTGGCAAGCCTGGTTTGCTAGCGATGCAGTGCCCGGTGTCAGAGGCCTGTGGCCCCTTAGAGACTGGCAAGCCTGGTTTGCTAGCGATGCAGTGCCTGGTGTCAGGGACCTGTGGCCCCTTAGAGACTAGCAAGCCTGGTTTGCTAGCGATGCAGTGCCCGGTGTCAGAGGCCTGTGGCCCCTTAGAGACTGGCAAGCCTGGTTTGCTAGCGATGCAGTGCCCGGTGTCAGAGGCCTGTGGCCCCTTAGAGACTGGCAAGCCTGGTTTGCTAGCGATGCAGTGCCCGGTGTCACAGGCCTGTGGCCCCTTAGAGACCGGCAAGCCTGGTTTGCTAGCGATGCAGTGCCTGGTGTCAGGGACCTGTGGCCCCTTAGAGACTGGCAAGCCTGGTTTGCTAGCGATGCAGTGCCTGGTGTCAGGGACCTGTGGCCCCTTAGAGACTGGCAAGCCTGGTTTGCTAGCGATGCAGTGCCCGGTGTCAGAGGCCTGTGGCCCCTTAGAGACTGGCAAGCCTGGTTTGCTAGCGATGCAGTGCCCGGTGTCACAGGCCTGTGGCCCCTTAGAGACTGGCAAGCCTGGTTTGCTAGCGATGCAGTGCCTGGTGTCAGGGACCTGTGGCCCCTTAGAGACTAG
Source organism: Chrysemys picta bellii (assembly GCF_011386835.1). Classification (NCBI taxonomy): domain Eukaryota; kingdom Metazoa; phylum Chordata; order Testudines; family Emydidae; genus Chrysemys; species Chrysemys picta. The sequence goes on along the minus strand of NW_027053180.1, from coordinate 28,803 downwards.
CAAGCCTGGTTTGCTAGCGATGCAGTGCCCGGTGTCAGAGGCCTGTGGCCCCTTAGAGACTGGCAAGCCTGGTTTGCTAGCGATGCAGTGCCTGGTGTCAGGGACCTGTGGCCCCTTAGAGACTAGCAAGCCTGGTTTGCTAGCGATGCAGTGCCTGGTGTCAGGGACCTGTGGCCCCTTAGAGACTAGCAAACCTGGTTTGCTAGCGATGCAGTGCCAGGTGTCAGAGGCCCGTGGCCCCTTAGAGACCAGCAAACCTGGTTTGCTAGCGATGCAGTGCCCGGTGTCAGAGGCCCGTGGCCCCTTAGAGACTGGCAAGCCTGGTTTGCTAGCGATGCAGTGCCCGGTGTCAGAGGCCTGTGGCCCCTTAGAGACCAGCAAACCTGGTTTGCTAGCGATGCAGTGCCCGGTGTCAGAGGCCCGTGGCCCCTTAGAGACCAGCAAGCCTGGTTTGCTAGCGATGCAGTGCCCGGTGTCAGGGACCTGTGGCCCCTTAGAGACTAGCAAGCCTGGTTTGCTCGCGATGCAGTGCCCGGTGTCAGAGGCCTGTGGCCCCTTAGAGACTGGCAAGCCTGGTTTGCTAGCGATGCAGTGCCCGGTGTCAGAGGCCTGTGGCCCCTTAGAGACTGGCAAGCCTGGTTTGCTAGCGATGCAGTGCCCGGTGTCACAGGCCTGTGGCCCCTTAGAGACTGGCAAGCCTGGTTTGCTAGCGATGCAGTGCCCGGTGTCAGAGGCCTGTGGCCCCTTAGAGACTGGCAAGCCTGGTTTGCTAGCGATGCAGTGCCCGGTGTCAGAGGCCTGTGGCCCCTTAGAGACCAGCAAACCTGGTTTGCTAGCGATGCAGTGCCTGGTGTCAGGGACCTGTGGCCCCTTAGAGACTAGCAAGCCTGGTTTGCTAGCGATGCAGTGCCTGGTGTCAGGGACCTGTGGCCCCTTAGAGACCAGCAAACCTGGTTTGCTAGCGATGCAGTGCCCGGTGTCAGAGGCCCGTGGCCCCTTAGAGACCAGCAAACCTGGTTTGCTAGCGATGCAGTGCCTGGTGTCAGGGACCTGTGGCCCCTTAGAGACTAGCAAGCCTGGTTTGCTAGCGATGCAGTGCCTGGTGTCAGGGACCTGTGGCCCCTTAGAGACTAGCAAGCCTGGTTTGCTAGCGATGCAGTGCCTGGTGTCAGGGACCTGTGGCCCCTTAGAGACTAGCAAGCCTGGTTTGCTAGCGATGCAGTGCCTGGTGTCAGGGACCTGTGGCCCCTTAGAGACTAGCAAGCCTGGTTTGCTAGCGATGCAGTGCCTGGTGTCAGGGACCTGTGGCCCCTTAGAGACTAGCAAGCCTGGTTTGCTAGCGATGCAGTGCCCGGTGTCAGAGGCCTGTGGCCCCTTAGAGACTGGCAAGCCTGGTTTGCTAGCGATGCAGTGCCCGGTGTCACAGGCCTGTGGCCCCTTAGAGACTGGCAAGCCTGGTTTGCTAGCGATGCAGTGCCCGGTGTCACAGGCCTGTGGCCCCTTAGAGACTGGCAAGCCTGGTTTGCTAGCGATGCAGTGCCCGGTGTCACAGGCCTGTGGCCCCTTAGAGACTGGCAAGCCTGGTTTGCTAGCGATGCAGTGCCCGGTGTCAGAGGCCCGTGGCCCCTTAGAGACCAGCAAACCTGGTTTGCTAGCGATGCAGTGCCTGGTGTCAGGGACCTGTGGCCCCTTAGAGACTAGCAAGCCTGGTTTGCTAGCGATGCAGTGCCCGGTGTCAGAGGCCTGTGGCCCCTTAGAGACCAGCAAACCTGGTTTGCTAGCGATGCAGTGCCTGGTGTCAGGGACCTGTGGCCCCTTAGAGACTAGCAAGCCTGGTTTGCTAGCGATGCAGTGCCCGGTGTCAGAGGCCTGTGGCCCCTTAGAGACTGGCAAGCCTGGTTTGCTAGCGATGCAGTGCCCGGTGTCAGAGGCCTGTGGCCCCTTAGAGACTAGCAAGCCTGGTTTGCTAGCGATGCAGTGCCTGGTGTCAGGGACCTGTGGCCCCTTAGAGACTAGCAAGCCTGGTTTGCTAGCGATGCAGTGCCTGGTGTCAGGGACCTGTGGCCCCTTAGAGACTAGCAAGCCTGGTTTGCTAGCGATGCAGTGCCTGGTGTCAGGGACCTGTGGCCCCTTAGAGACCAGCAAACCTGGTTTGCTAGCGATGCAGTGCCCGGTGTCAGAGGCCCGTGGCCCCTTAGAGACCAGCAAACCTGGTTTGCTAGCGATGCAGTGCCTGGTGTCAGGGACCTGTGGCCCCTTAGAGACTAGCAAGCCTGGTTTGCTAGCGATGCAGTGCCTGGTGTCAGGGACCTGTGGCCCCTTAGAGACTAGCAAGCCTGGTTTGCTAGCGATGCAGTGCCTGGTGTCAGGGACCTGTGGCCCCTTAGAGACTAGCAAGCCTGGTTTGCTAGCGATGCAGTGCCTGGTGTCAGGGACCTGTGGCCCCTTAGAGACTAGCAAGCCTGGTTTGCTAGCGATGCAGTGCCTGGTGTCAGGGACCTGTGGCCCCTTAGAGACTGGCAAGCCTGGTTTGCTAGCGATGCAGTGCCTGGTGTCAGGGACCTGTGGCCCCTTAGAGACTAGCAAGCCTGGTTTGCTAGCGATGCAGTGCCCGGTGTCAGAGGCCTGTGGCCCCTTAGAGACTGGCAAGCCTGGTTTGCTAGCGATGCAGTGCCCGGTGTCACAGGCCTGTGGCCCCTTAGAGACTGGCAAGCCTGGTTTGCTAGCGATGCAGTGCCCGGTGTCACAGGCCTGTGGCCCCTTAGAGACTGGCAAGCCTGGTTTGCTAGCGATGCAGTGCCCGGTGTCACAGGCCTGTGGCCCCTTAGAGACTGGCAAGCCTGGTTTGCTAGCGATGCAGTGCCCGGTGTCAGAGGCCTGTGGCCCCTTAGAGACCAGCAAACCTGGTTTGCTAGCGATGCAGTGCCTGGTGTCAGGGACCTGTGGCCCCTTAGAGACTAGCAAGCCTGGTTTGCTAGCGATGCAGTGCCTGGTGTCAGGGACCTGTGGCCCCTTAGAGACCAGCAAACCTGGTTTGCTAGCGATGCAGTGCCCGGTGTCAGAGGCCCGTGGCCCCTTAGAGACCAGCAAACCTGGTTTGCTAGCGATGCAGTGCCTGGTGTCAGGGACCTGTGGCCCCTTAGAGACTAGCAAGCCTGGTTTGCTAGCGATGCAGTGCCCGGTGTCAGAGGCCTGTGGCCCCTTAGAGACCAGCAAACCTGGTTTGCTAGCGATGCAGTGCCCGGTGTCAGAGGCCCGTGGCCCCTTAGAGACCAGCAAACCTGGTTTGCTAGCGATGCAGTGCCCGGTGTCAGAGGCCCCTGTGGCCCCTTAGAGACTGGCAAGCCTGGTTTGCTAGCGATGCAGTGCCCGGTGTCAGAGGCCTGTGGCCCCTTAGAGACTGGCAAGCCTGGTTTGCTAGCGATGCAGTGCCCGGTGTCAGAGGCCTGTGGCCCCTTAGAGACTGGCAAGCCTGGTTTGCTAGCGATGCAGTGCCTGGTGTCAGGGACCTGTGGCCCCTTAGAGACTAGCAAGCCTGGTTTGCTAGCGATGCAGTGCCCGGTGTCAGAGGCCTGTGGCCCCTTAGAGACTGGCAAGCCTGGTTTGCTAGCGATGCAGTGCCCGGTGTCAGAGGCCTGTGGCCCCTTAGAGACTGGCAAGCCTGGTTTGCTAGCGATGCAGTGCCCGGTGTCACAGGCCTGTGGCCCCTTAGAGACTGGCAAGCCTGGTTTGCTAGCGATGCAGTGCCTGGTGTCAGGGACCTGTGGCCCCTTAGAGACTGGCAAGCCTGGTTTGCTAGCGATGCAGTGCCTGGTGTCAGGGACCTGTGGCCCCTTAGAGACTGGCAAGCCTGGTTTGCTAGCGATGCAGTGCCCGGTGTCAGAGGCCTGTGGCCCCTTAGAGACTGGCAAGCCTGGTTTGCTAGCGATGCAGTGCCCGGTGTCACAGGCCTGTGGCCCCTTAGAGACTGGCAAGCCTGGTTTGCTAGCGATGCAGTGCCTGGTGTCAGGGACCTGTGGCCCCTTAGAGACTAGCAAGCCTGGTTTGCTAGCGATGCAGTGCCCGGTGTCAGAGGCCTGTGGCCCCTTAGAGACTGGCAAGCCTGGTTTGCTAGCGATGCAGTGCCTGGTGTCAGGGACCTGTGGCCCCTTAGAGACTAGCAAGCCTGGTTTGCTAGCGATGCAGTGCCTGGTGTCAGGGACCTGTGGCCCCTTAGAGACTAGCAAACCTGGTTTGATAGCGATGCAGTGCCAGGTGTCAGAGGCCCGTGGCCCCTTAGAGACCAGCAAACCTGGTTTGCTAGCGATGCAGTGCCCGGTGTCAGAGGCCCGTGGCCCCTTAGAGACTGGCAAGCCTGGTTTGCTAGCGATGCAGTGCCCGGTGTCAGAGGCCCGTGGCCCCTTAGAGACCAGCAAGCCTGGTTTGCTAGCGATGCAGTGCCCGGTGTCAGGGACCTGTGGCCCCTTAGAGACTAGCAAGCCTGGTTTGCTCGCGATGCAGTGCCCGGTGTCAGAGGCCTGTGGCCCCTTAGAGACTGGCAAGCCTGGTTTGCTAGCGATGCAGTGCCCGGTGTCAGAGGCCTGTGGCCCCTTAGAGACTGGCAAGCCTGGTTTGCTAGCGATGCAGTGCCCGGTGTCAGAGGCCTGTGGCCCCTTAGAGACCAGCAAACCTGGTTTGCTAGCGATGCAGTGCCTGGTGTCAGGGACCTGTGGCCCCTTAGAGACTAGCAAGCCTGGTTTGCTAGCGATGCAGTGCCTGGTGTCAGGGACCTGTGGCCCCTTAGAGACCAGCAAACCTGGTTTGCTAGCGATGCAGTGCCCGGTGTCAGAGGCCCGTGGCCCCTTAGAGACCAGCAAACCTGGTTTGCTAGCGATGCAGTGCCTGGTGTCAGGGACCTGTGGCCCCTTAGAGACTAGCAAGCCTGGTTTGCTAGCGATGCAGTGCCTGGTGTCAGGGACCTGTGGCCCCTTAGAGACTAGCAAGCCTGGTTTGCTAGCGATGCAGTGCCTGGTGTCAGGGACCTGTGGCCCCTTAGAGACTAGCAAGCCTGGTTTGCTAGCGATGCAGTGCCTGGTGTCAGGGACCTGTGGCCCCTTAGAGACTAGCAAGCCTGGTTTGCTAGCGATGCAGTGCCTGGTGTCAGGGACCTGTGGCCCCTTAGAGACTGGCAAGCCTGGTTTGCTAGCGATGCAGTGCCCGGTGTCAGAGGCCTGTGGCCCCTTAGAGACTGGCAAGCCTGGTTTGCTAGCGATGCAGTGCCCGGTGTCACAGGCCTGTGGCCCCTTAGAGACTGGCAAGCCTGGTTTGCTAGCGATGCAGTGCCCGGTGTCACAGGCCTGTGGCCCCTTAGAGACTGGCAAGCCTGGTTTGCTAGCGATGCAGTGCCCGGTGTCACAGGCCTGTGGCCCCTTAGAGACTGGCAAGCCTGGTTTGCTAGCGATGCAGTGCCCGGTGTCACAGGCCTGTGGCCCCTTAGAGACTGGCAAGCCTGGTTTGCTAGCGATGCAGTGCCCGGTGTCACAGGCCTGTGGCCCCTTAGAGACTGGCAAGCCTGGTTTGCTAGCGATGCAGTGCCCGGTGTCAGAGGCCCGTGGCCCCTTAGAGACCGGCAAACCTGGTTTGCTAGCGATGCAGTGCCTGGTGTCAGGGACCTGTGGCCCCTTAGAGACTAGCAAGCCTGGTTTGCTAGCGATGCAGTGCCCGGTGTCAGAGGCCTGTGGCCCCTTAGAGACCAGCAAACCTGGTTTGCTAGCGATGCAGTGCCTGGTGTCAGGGACCTGTGGCCCCTTAGAGACTAGCAAGCCTGGTTTGCTAGCGATGCAGTGCCCGGTGTCAGAGGCCTGTGGCCCCTTAGAGACTGGCAAGCCTGGTTTGCTAGCGATGCAGTGCCCGGTGTCAGAGGCCTGTGGCCCCTTAGAGACTGGCAAGCCTGGTTTGCTAGCGATGCAGTGCCTGGTGTCAGGGACCTGTGGCCCCTTAGAGACTAGCAAGCCTGGTTTGCTAGCGATGCAGTGCCCGGTGTCAGAGGCCCGTGGCCCCTTAGAGACCAGCAAACCTGGTTTGCTAGCGATGCAGTGCCCGGTGTCAGAGGCCCGTGGCCCCTTAGAGACCAGCAAACCTGGTTTGCTAGCGATGCAGTGCCCGGTGTCAGAGGCCCCTGTGGCCCCTTAGAGACTGGCAAGCCTGGTTTGCTAGCGATGCAGTGCCCGGTGTCAGAGGCCTGTGGCCCCTTAGAGACTGGCAAGCCTGGTTTGCTAGCGATGCAGTGCCCGGTGTCAGAGGCCTGTGGCCCCTTAGAGACTGGCAAGCCTGGTTTGCTAGCGATGCAGTGCCTGGTGTCAGGGACCTGTGGCCCCTTAGAGACTAGCAAGCCTGGTTTGCTAGCGATGCAGTGCCCGGTGTCAGAGGCCTGTGGCCCCTTAGAGACTGGCAAGCCTGGTTTGCTAGCGATGCAGTGCCCGGTGTCAGAGGCCTGTGGCCCCTTAGAGACTGGCAAGCCTGGTTTGCTAGCGATGCAGTGCCCGGTGTCACAGGCCTGTGGCCCCTTAGAGACTGGCAAGCCTGGTTTGCTAGCGATGCAGTGCCTGGTGTCAGGGACCTGTGGCCCCTTAGAGACTGGCAAGCCTGGTTTGCTAGCGATGCAGTGCCTGGTGTCAGGGACCTGTGGCCCCTTAGAGACTGGCAAGCCTGGTTTGCTAGCGATGCAGTGCCCGGTGTCAGAGGCCTGTGGCCCCTTAGAGACTGGCAAGCCTGGTTTGCTAGCGATGCAGTGCCCGGTGTCACAGGCCTGTGGCCCCTTAGAGACTGGCAAGCCTGGTTTGCTAGCGATGCAGTGCCTGGTGTCAGGGACCTGTGGCCCCTTAGAGACTAGCAAGCCTGGTTTGCTAGCGATGCAGTGCCCGGTGTCAGAGGCCTGTGGCCCCTTAGAGACTGGCAAGCCTGGTTTGCTAGCGATGCAGTGCCTGGTGTCAGGGACCTGTGGCCCCTTAGAGACTAGCAAGCCTGGTTTGCTAGCGATGCAGTGCCTGGTGTCAGGGACCTGTGGCCCCTTAGAGACTAGCAAACCTGGTTTGCTAGCGATGCAGTGCCAGGTGTCAGAGGCCCGTGGCCCCTTAGAGACCAGCAAACCTGGTTTGCTAGCGATGCAGTGCCCGGTGTCAGAGGCCCGTGGCCCCTTAGAGACTGGCAAGCCTGGTTTGCTAGCGATGCAGTGCCCGGTGTCAGAGGCCTGTGGCCCCTTAGAGACCGGCAAACCTGGTTTGCTAGCGATGCAGTGCCCGGTGTCAGAGGCCCGTGGCCCCTTAGAGACCAGCAAGCCTGGTTTGCTAGCGATGCAGTGCCCGGTGTCAGGGACCTGTGGCCCCTTAGAGACTAGCAAGCCTGGTTTGCTCGCGATGCAGTGCCCGGTGTCAGAGGCCTGTGGCCCCTTAGAGACTGGCAAGCCTGGTTTGCTAGCGATGCAGTGCCCGGTGTCAGAGGCCTGTGGCCCCTTAGAGACTGGCAAGCCTGGTTTGCTAGCGATGCAGTGCCCGGTGTCACAGGCCTGTGGCCCCTTAGAGACTGGCAAGCCTGGTTTGCTAGCGATGCAGTGCCTGGTGTCAGGGACCTGTGGCCCCTTAGAGACTGGCAAGCCTGGTTTGCTAGCGATGCAGTGCCTGGTGTCAGGGACCTGTGGCCCCTTAGAGACTAGCAAGCCTGGTTTGCTAGCGATGCAGTGCCCGGTGTCAGAGGCCTGTGGCCCCTTAGAGACTGGCAAGCCTGGTTTGCTAGCGATGCAGTGCCCGGTGTCACAGGCCTGTGGCCCCTTAGAGACTGGCAAGCCTGGTTTGCTAGCGATGCAGTGCCCGGTGTCACAGGCCTGTGGCCCCTTAGAGACTGGCAAGCCTGGTTTGCTAGCGATGCAGTGCCCGGTGTCACAGGCCTGTGGCCCCTTAGAGACTGGCAAGCCTGGTTTGCTAGCGATGCAGTGCCCGGTGTCAGAGGCCCGTGGCCCCTTAGAGACCGGCAAACCTGGTTTGCTAGCGATGCAGTGCCTGGTGTCAGGGACCTGTGGCCCCTTAGAGACTAGCAAGCCTGGTTTGCTAGCGATGCAGTGCCCGGTGTCAGAGGCCTGTGGCCCCTTAGAGACCAGCAAACCTGGTTTGCTAGCGATGCAGTGCCTGGTGTCAGGGACCTGTGGCCCCTTAGAGACTAGCAAGCCTGGTTTGCTAGCGATGCAGTGCCCGGTGTCAGAGGCCTGTGGCCCCTTAGAGACTGGCAAGCCTGGTTTGCTAGCGATGCAGTGCCCGGTGTCAGAGGCCTGTGGCCCCTTAGAGACTAGCAAGCCTGGTTTGCTAGCGATGCAGTGCCTGGTGTCAGGGACCTGTGGCCCCTTAGAGACTAGCAAGCCTGGTTTGCTAGCGATGCAGTGCCTGGTGTCAGGGACCTGTGGCCCCTTAGAGACTAGCAAGCCTGGTTTGCTAGCGATGCAGTGCCCGGTGTCAGAGGCCCGTGGCCCCTTAGAGACCAGCAAACCTGGTTTGCTAGCGATGCAGTGCCCGGTGTCAGAGGCCCGTGGCCCCTTAGAGACCAGCAAACCTGGTTTGCTAGCGATGCAGTGCCCGGTGTCAGAGGCCCGTGGCCCCTTAGAGACCAGCAAACCTGGTTTGCTAGCGATGCAGTGCCCGGTGTCAGAGGCCCCTGTGGCCCCTTAGAGACTGGCAAGCCTGGTTTGCTAGCGATGCAGTGCCCGGTGTCAGAGGCCTGTGGCCCCTTAGAGACTGGCAAGCCTGGTTTGCTAGCGATGCAGTGCCCGGTGTCAGAGGCCTGTGGCCCCTTAGAGACTGGCAAGCCTGGTTTGCTAGCGATGCAGTGCCTGGTGTCAGGGACCTGTGGCCCCTTAGAGACTGGCAAGCCTGGTTTGCTAGCGATGCAGTGCCCGGTGTCAGAGGCCTGTGGCCCCTTAGAGACTGGCAAGCCTGGTTTGCTAGCGATGCAGTGCCCGGTGTCAGAGGCCTGTGGCCCCTTAGAGACTGGCAAGCCTGGTTTGCTAGCGATGCAGTGCCCGGTGTCACAGGCCTGTGGCCCCTTAGAGACTGGCAAGCCTGGTTTGCTAGCGATGCAGTGCCTGGTGTCAGGGACCTGTGGCCCCTTAGAGACTGGCAAGCCTGGTTTGCTAGCGATGCAGTGCCTGGTGTCAGGGACCTGTGGCCCCTTAGAGACTGGCAAGCCTGGTTTGCTAGCGATGCAGTGCCCGGTGTCAGAGGCCTGTGGCCCCTTAGAGACTGGCAAGCCTGGTTTGCTAGCGATGCAGTGCCCGGTGTCACAGGCCTGTGGCCCCTTAGAGACTGGCAAGCCTGGTTTGCTAGCGATGCAGTGCCTGGTGTCAGGGACCTGTGGCCCCTTAGAGACTAGCAAGCCTGGTTTGCTAGCGATGCAGTGCCCGGTGTCAGAGGCCTGTGGCCCCTTAGAGACTGGCAAGCCTGGTTTGCTAGCGATGCAGTGCCTGGTGTCAGGGACCTGTGGCCCCTTAGAGACTAGCAAGCCTGGTTTGCTAGCGATGCAGTGCCTGGTGTCAGGGACCCGTGGCCCCTTAGAGACCAGCAAACCTGGTTTGCTAGCGATGCAGTGCCAGGTGTCAGAGGCCCGTGGCCCCTTAGAGACCAGCAAACCTGGTTTGCTAGCGATGCAGTGCCCGGTGTCAGAGGCCCGTGGCCCCTTAGAGACTGGCAAGCCTGGTTTGCTAGCGATGCAGTGCCCGGTGTCAGAGGCCCGTGGCCCCTTAGAGACCGGCAAACCTGGTTTGCTAGCGATGCAGTGCCCGGTGTCAGAGGCCCGTGGCCCCTTAGAGACCAGCAAGCCTGGTTTGCTAGCGATGCAGTGCCCGGTGTCAGGGACCTGTGGCCCCTTAGAGACTAGCAAGCCTGGTTTGCTCGCGATGCAGTGCCCGGTGTCAGAGGCCTGTGGCCCCTTAGAGACTGGCAAGCCTGGTTTGCTAGCGATGCAGTGCCCGGTGTCAGAGGCCTGTGGCCCCTTAGAGACTGGCAAGCCTGGTTTGCTAGCGATGCAGTGCCCGGTGTCACAGGCCTGTGGCCCCTTAGAGACTGGCAAGCCTGGTTTGCTAGCGATGCAGTGCCCGGTGTCAGAGGCCTGTGGCCCCTTAGAGACTGGCAAGCCTGGTTTGCTAGCGATGCAGTGCCCGGTGTCAGAGGCCTGTGGCCCCTTAGAGACCAGCAAACCTGGTTTGCTAGCGATGCAGTGCCTGGTGTCAGGGACCTGTGGCCCCTTAGAGACTAGCAAGCCTGGTTTGCTAGCGATGCAGTGCCTGGTGTCAGGGACCTGTGGCCCCTTAGAGACCAGCAAACCTGGTTTGCTAGCGATGCAGTGCCCGGTGTCAGAGGCCCGTGGCCCCTTAGAGACCAGCAAACCTGGTTTGCTAGCGATGCAGTGCCTGGTGTCAGGGACCTGTGGCCCCTTAGAGACTAGCAAGCCTGGTTTGCTAGCGATGCAGTGCCTGGTGTCAGGGACCTGTGGCCCCTTAGAGACTAGCAAGCCTGGTTTGCTAGCGATGCAGTGCCTGGTGTCAGGGACCTGTGGCCCCTTAGAGACTAGCAAGCCTGGTTTGCTAGCGATGCAGTGCCTGGTGTCAGGGACCTGTGGCCCCTTAGAGACTAGCAAGCCTGGTTTGCTAGCGATGCAGTGCCTGGTGTCAGGGACCTGTGGCCCCTTAGACACTAGCAAGCCTGGTTTGCTAGCGATGCAGTGCCTGGTGTCAGGGACCTGTGGCCCCTTAGAGACTGGCAAGCCTGGTTTGCTAGCGATGCAGTGCCTGGTGTCAGGGACCTGTGGCCCCTTAGAGACTAGCAAGCCTGGTTTCCTAGCGATGCAGTGCCCGGTGTCAGAGGCCTGTGGCCCCTTAGAGACTGGCAAGCCTGGTTTGCTAGCGATGCAGTGCCCGGTGTCACAGGCCTGTGGCCCCTTAGAGACTGGCAAGCCTGGTTTGCTAGCGATGCAGTGCCCGGTGTCACAGGCCTGTGGCCCCTTAGAGACTGGCAAGCCTGGTTTGCTAGCGATGCAGTGCCCGGTGTCACAGGCCTGTGGCCCCTTAGAGACCGGCTAGCCTGGTTTGCTAGCGATGCAGTGCCCGGTGTCAGAGGCCCGTGGCCCCTTAGAGACCAGCAAACCTGGTTTGCTAGCGATGCAGTGCCTGGTGTCAGGGACCTGTGGCCCCTTAGAGACTAGCAAGCCTGGTTTGCTAGCGATGCAGTGCCCGGTGTCAGAGGCCTGTGGCCCCTTAGAGACCAGCAAACCTGGTTTGCTAGCGATGCAGTGCCTGGTGTCAGGGACCTGTGGCCCCTTAGAGACTAGCAAGCCTGGTTTGCTAGCGATGCAGTGCCCGGTGTCAGAGGCCTGTGGCCCCTTAGAGACTGGCAAGCCTGGTTTGCTAGCGATGCAGTGCCCGGTGTCAGAGGCCTGTGGCCCCTTAGAGACTAGCAAGCCTGGTTTGCTAGCGATGCAGTGCCTGGTGTCAGGGACCTGTGGCCCCTTAGAGACTAGCAAGCCTGGTTTGCTAGCGATGCAGTGCCTGGTGTCAGGGACCTGTGGCCCCTTAGAGACTAGCAAGCCTGGTTTGCTAGCGATGCAGTGCCCGGTGTCAGAGGCCCGTGGCCCCTTAGAGACCAGCAAACCTGGTTTGCTAGCGATGCAGTGCCCGGTGTCAGAGGCCCGTGGCCCCTTAGAGACCAGCAAACCTGGTTTGCTAGCGATGCAGTGCCCGGTGTCAGAGGCCCGTGGCCCCTTAGAGACCAGCAAACCTGGTTTGCTAGCGATGCAGTGCCCGGTGTCAGAGGCCCCTGTGGCCCCTTAGAGACTGGCAAGCCTGGTTTGCTAGCGATGCAGTGCCCGGTGTCAGAGGCCTGTGGCCCCTTAGAGACTGGCAAGCCTGGTTTGCTAGCGATGCAGTGCCCGGTGTCAGAGGCCTGTGGCCCCTTAGAGACTGGCAAGCCTGGTTTGCTAGCGATGCAGTGCCTGGTGTCAGGGACCTGTGGCCCCTTAGAGACTAGCAAGCCTGGTTTGCTAGCGATGCAGTGCCCGGTGTCAGAGGCCTGTGGCCCCTTAGAGACTGGCAAGCCTGGTTTGCTAGCGATGCAGTGCCCGGTGTCAGAGGCCTGTGGCCCCTTAGAGACTGGCAAGCCTGGTTTGCTAGCGATGCAGTGCCCGGTGTCACAGGCCTGTGGCCCCTTAGAGACTGGCAAGCCTGGTTTGCTAGCGATGCAGTGCCTGGTGTCAGGGACCTGTGGCCCCTTAGAGACTGGCAAGCCTGGTTTGCTAGCGATGCAGTGCCTGGTGTCAGGGACCTGTGGCCCCTTAGAGACTGGCAAGCCTGGTTTGCTAGCGATGCAGTGCCCGGTGTCAGAGGCCTGTGGCCCCTTAGAGACTGGCAAGCCTGGTTTGCTAGCGATGCAGTGCCCGGTGTCACAGGCCTGTGGCCCCTTAGAGACTGGCAAGCCTGGTTTGTTAGCGATGCAGTGCCTGGTGTCAGGGACCTGTGGCCCCTTAGAGACTAGCAAGCCTGGTTTGCTAGCGATGCAGTTCCCGGTGTCAGAGGCCTGTGGCCCCTTAGAGACTGGCAAGCCTGGTTTGCTAGCGATGCAGTGCCTGGTGTCAGGGACCTGTGGCCCCTTAGAGACTAGCAAGCCTGGTTTGCTAGCGATGCAGTGCCTGGTGTCAGGGACCTGTGGCCCCTTAGAGACTAGCAAACCTGGTTTGCTAGCGATGCAGTGCCAGGTGTCAGAGGCCCGTGGCCCCTTAGAGACCAGCAAACCTGGTTTGCTAGCGATGCAGTGCCCGGTGTCAGAGGCCCGTGGCCCCTTAGAGACTGGCAAGCCTGGTTTGCTAGCGATGCAGTGCCCGGTGTCAGAGGCCTGTGGCCCCTTAGAGACCAGCAAACCTGGTTTGCTAGCGATGCAGTACCCGGTGTCAGAGGCCCGTGGCCCCTTAGAGACCAGCAAGCCTGGTTTGCTAGCGATGCAGTGCCCGGTGTCAGGGACCTGTGGCCCCTTAGAGACTAGCAAGCCTGGTTTGCTCGCGATGCAGTGCCCGGTGTCAGAGGCCTGTGGCCCCTTAGAGACTGGCAAGCCTGGTTTGCTAGCGATGCAGTGCCCGGTGTCAGAGGCCTGTGGCCCCTTAGAGACTGGCAAGCCTGGTTTGCTAGCGATGCAGTGCCCGGTGTCACAGGCCTGTGGCCCCTTAGAGACTGGCAAGCCTGGTTTGCTAGCGATGCAGTGCCCGGTGTCACAGGCCTGTGGCCCCTTAGAGACTGGCAAGCCTGGTTTGCTAGCGATGCAGTGCCCGGTGTCAGAGGCCTGTGGCCCCTTAGAGACCAGCAAACCTGGTTTGCTAGCGATGCAGTGCCTGGTGTCAGGGACCTGTGGCCCCTTAGAGACTAGCAAGCCTGGTTTGCTAGCGATGCAGTGCCTGGTGTCAGGGACCTGTGGCCCCTTAGAGACCAGCAAACCTGGTTTGCTAGCGATGCAGTGCCCGGTGTCAGAGGCCCGTGGCCCCTTAGAGACTAGCAAGCCTGGTTTGCTAGCGATGCAGTGCCTGGTGTCAGGGACCTGTGGCCCCTTAGAGACTAGCAAGCCTGGTTTGCTAGCGATGCAGTGCCTGGTGTCAGGGACCTGTGGCCCCTTAGAGACTAGCAAGCCTGGTTTGCTAGCGATGCAGTGCCTGGTGTCAGGGACCTGTGGCCCCTTAGAGACTAGCAAGCCTGGTTTGCTAGCGATGCAGTGCCTGGTGTCAGGGACCTGTGGCCCCTTAGAGACTAGCAAGCCTGGTTTGCTAGCGATGCAGTGCCCGGTGTCAGAGGCCTGTGGCCCCTTAGAGACTGGCAAGCCTGGTTTGCTAGCGATGCAGTGCCCGGTGTCACAGGCCTGTGGCCCCTTAGAGACTGGCAAGCCTGGTTTGCTAGCGATGCAGTGCCCGGTGTCACAGGCCTGTGGCCCCTTAGAGACTGGCAAGCCTGGTTTGCTAGCGATGCAGTGCCCGGTGTCACAGGCCTGTGGCCCCTTAGAGACTGGCAAGCCTGGTTTGCTAGCGATGCAGTGCCCGGTGTCAGAGGCCCGTGGCCCCTTAGAGACCAGCAAACCTGGTTTGCTAGCGATGCAGTGCCTGGTGTCAGGGACCTGTGGCCCCTTAGAGACTAGCAAGCCTGGTTTGCTAGCGATGCAGTGCCCGGTGTCAGAGGCCTGTGGCCCCTTAGAGACCGGCAAACCTGGTTTGCTAGCGATGCAGTGCCTGGTGTCAGGGACCTGTGGCCCCTTAGAGACTAGCAAGCCTGGTTTGCTAGCGATGCAGTGCCCGGTGTCAGAGGCCTGTGGCCCCTTAGAGACTGGCAAGCCTGGTTTGCTAGCGATGCAGTGCCCGGTGTCAGAGGCCTGTGGCCCCTTAGAGACTAGCAAGCCTGGTTTGCTAGCGATGCAGTGCCTGGTGTCAGGGACCTGTGGCCCCTTAGAGACTAGCAAGCCTGGTTTGCTAGCGATGCAGTGCCTGGTGTCAGGGACCTGTGGCCCCTTAGAGACTAGCAAGCCTGGTTTGCTAGCGATGCAGTGCCCGGTGTCAGAGGCCCGTGGCCCCTTAGAGACCAGCAAACCTGGTTTGCTAGCGATGCGGTGCCCGGTGTCAGAGGCCCGTGGCCCCTTAGAGACCAGCAAACCTGGTTTGCTAGCGATGCGGTGCCCGGTGTCAGAGGCCCGTGGCCCCTTAGAGACCAGCAAACCTGGTTTGCTAGCGATGCAGTGCCCGGTGTCAGAGGCCCCTGTGGCCCCTTAGAGACTGGCAAGCCTGGTTTGCTAGCGATGCAGTGCCCGGTGTCAGAGGCCTGTGGCCCCTTAGAGACTGGCAAGCCTGGTTTGCTAGCGATGCAGTGCCCGGTGTCAGAGGCCTGTGGCCCCTTAGAGACTGGCAAGCCTGGTTTGCTAGCGATGCAGTGCCTGGTGTCAGGGACCTGTGGCCCCTTAGAGACTAGCAAGCCTGGTTTGCTAGCGATGCAGTGCCCGGTGTCAGAGGCCTGTGGCCCCTTAGAGACTGGCAAGCCTGGTTTGCTAGCGATGCAGTGCCCGGTGTCAGAGGCCTGTGGCCCCTTAGAGACTGGCAAGCCTGGTTTGCTAGCGATGCAGTGCCCGGTGTCACAGGCCTGTGGCCCCTTAGAGACTGGCAAGCCTGGTTTGCTAGCGATGCAGTGCCTGGTGTCAGGGACCTGTGGCCCCTTAGAGACTGGCAAGCCTGGTTTGCTAGCGATGCAGTGCCTGGTGTCAGGGACCTGTGGCCCCTTAGAGACTGGCAAGCCTGGTTTGCTAGCGATGCAGTGCCCGGTGTCAGAGGCCTGTGGCCCCTTAGAGACTGGCAAGCCTGGTTTGCTAGCGATGCAGTGCCCGGTGTCACAGGCCTGTGGCCCCTTAGAGACTGGCAAGCCTGGTTTGCTAGCGATGCAGTGCCTGGTGTCAGGGACCTGTGGCCCCTTAGAGACTAGCAAGCCTGGTTTGCTAGCGATGCAGTGCCCGGTGTCAGAGGCCTGTGGCCCCTTAGAGACTGGCAAGCCTGGTTTGCTAGCGATGCAGTGCCTGGTGTCAGGGACCTGTGGCCCCTTAGAGACTAGCAAGCCTGGTTTGCTAGCGATGCAGTGCCTGGTGTCAGGGACCTGTGGCCCCTTAGAGACTAGCAAACCTGGTTTGCTAGCGATGCAGTGCCAGGTGTCAGAGGCCCGTGGCCCCTTAGAGACCAGCAAACCTGGTTTGCTAGCGATGCAGTGCCCGGTGTCAGAGGCCCCTGTGGCCCCTTAGAGACTGGCAAGCCTGGTTTGCTAGCGATGCAGTGCCCGGTGTCAGAGGCCTGTGGCCCCTTAGAGACTGGCAAGCCTGGTTTGCTAGCGATGCAGTGCCCGGTGTCAGAGGCCTGTGGCCCCTTAGAGACTGGCAAGCCTGGTTTGCTAGCGATGCAGTGCCTGGTGTCAGGGACCTGTGGCCCCTTAGAGACTAGCAAGCCTGGTTTGCTAGCGATGCAGTGCCCGGTGTCAGAGGCCTGTGGCCCCTTAGAGACTGGCAAGCCTGGTTTGCTAGCGATGCAGTGCCCGGTGTCAGAGGCCTGTGGCCCCTTAGAGACTGGCAAGCCTGGTTTGCTAGCGATGCAGTGCCCGGTGTCACAGGCCTGTGGCCCCTTAGAGACTGGCAAGCCTGGTTTGCTAGCGATGCAGTGCCTGGTGTCAGGGACCTGTGGCCCCTTAGAGACTGGCAAGCCTGGTTTGCTAGCGATGCAGTGCCTGGTGTCAGGGACCTGTGGCCCCTTAGAGACTGGCAAGCCTGGTTTGCTAGCGATGCAGTGCCCGGTGTCAGAGGCCTGTGGCCCCTTAGAGACTGGCAAGCCTGGTTTGCTAGCGATGCAGTGCCCGGTGTCACAGGCCTGTGGCCCCTTAGAGACTGGCAAGCCTGGTTTGCTAGCGATGCAGTGCCTGGTGTCAGGGACCTGTGGCCCCTTAGAGACTAGCAAGCCTGGTTTGCTAGCGATGCAGTGCCCGGTGTCAGAGGCCTGTGGCCCCTTAGAGACTGGCAAGCCTGGTTTGCTAGCGATGCAGTGCCTGGTGTCAGGGACCTGTGGCCCCTTAGAGACTAGCAAGCCTGGTTTGCTAGCGATGCAGTGCCTGGTGTCAGGGACCTGTGGCCCCTTAGAGACTAGCAAACCTGGTTTGCTAGCGATGCAGTGCCAGGTGTCAGAGGCCCGTGGCCCCTTAGAGACCAGCAAACCTGGTTTGCTAGCGATGCAGTGCCCGGTGTCAGAGGCCCGTGGCCCCTTAGAGACTGGCAAGCCTGGTTTGCTAGCGATGCAGTGCCCGGTGTCAGAGGCCTGTGGCCCCTTAGAGACCAGCAAACCTGGTTTGCTAGCGATGCAGTGCCCGGTGTCAGAGGCCCGTGGCCCCTTAGAGACCAGCAAGCCTGGTTTGCTAGCGATGCAGTGCCCGGTGTCAGGGACCTGTGGCCCCTTAGAGACTAGCAAGCCTGGTTTGCTCGCGATGCAGTGCCCGGTGTCAGAGGCCTGTGGCCCCTTAGAGACTGGCAAGCCTGGTTTGCTAGCGATGCAGTGCCCGGTGTCAGAGGCCTGTGGCCCCTTAGAGACTGGCAAGCCTGGTTTGCTAGCGATGCAGTGCCCGGTGTCACAGGCCTGTGGCCCCTTAGAGACTGGCAAGCCTGGTTTGCTAGCGATGCAGTGCCTGGTGTCAGGGACCTGTGGCCCCTTAGAGACTGGCAAGCCTGGTTTGCTAGCGATGCAGTGCCTGGTGTCAGGGACCTGTGGCCCCTTAGAGACTAGCAAGCCTGGTTTGCTAGCGATGCAGTGCCCGGTGTCAGAGGCCTGTGGCCCCTTAGAGACTGGCAAGCCTGGTTTGCTAGCGATGCAGTGCCCGGTGTCACAGGCCTGTGGCCCCTTAGAGACTGGCAAGCCTGGTTTGCTAGCGATGCAGTGCCCGGTGTCACAGGCCTGTGGCCCCTTAGAGACTGGCAAGCCTGGTTTGCTAGCGATGCAGTGCCCGGTGTCACAGGCCTGTGGCCCCTTAGAGACCGGCAAGCCTGGTTTGCTAGCGATGCAGTGCCCGGTGTCAGAGGCCCGTGGCCCCTTAGAGACCAGCAAACCTGGTTTGCTAGCGATGCAGTGCCTGGTGTCAGGGACCTGTGGCCCCTTAGAGACTAGCAAGCCTGGTTTGCTAGCGATGCAGTGCCCGGTGTCAGAGGCCTGTGGCCCCTTAGAGACCAGCAAACCTGGTTTGCTAGCGATGCAGTGCCTGGTGTCAGGGACCTGTGGCCCCTTAGAGACTAGCAAGCCTGGTTTGCTAGCGATGCAGTGCCCGGTGTCAGAGGCCTGTGGCCCCTTAGAGACTGGCAAGCCTGGTTTGCTAGCGATGCAGTGCCCGGTGTCAGAGGCCTGTGGCCCCTTAGAGACTAGCAAGCCTGGTTTGCTAGCGATGCAGTGCCTGGTGTCAGGGACCTGTGGCCCCTTAGAGACTAGCAAGCCTGGTTTGCTAGCGATGCAGTGCCTGGTGTCAGAGGCCCGTGGCCCCTTAGAGACCAGCAAACCTGGTTTGCTAGCGATGCAGTGCCCGGTGTCAGAGGCCCGTGGCCCCTTAGAGACCAGCAAACCTGGTTTGCTAGCGATGCAGTGCCCGGTGTCAGAGGCCCGTGGCCCCTTAGAGACCAGCAAACCTGGTTTGCTAGCGATGCAGTGCCCGGTGTCAGAGGCCCCTGTGGCCCCTTAGAGACTGGCAAGCCTGGTTTGCTAGCGATGCAGTGCCCGGTGTCAGAGGCCTGTGGCCCCTTAGAGACTGGCAAGCCTGGTTTGCTAGCGATGCAGTGCCCGGTGTCACAGGCCTGTGGCCCCTTAGAGACTGGCAAGCCTGGTTTGCTAGCGATGCAGTGCCTGGTGTCAGGGACCTGTGGCCCCTTAGAGACTGGCAAGCCTGGTTTGCTAGCGATGCAGTGCCTGGTGTCAGGGACCTGTGGCCCCTTAGAGACTGGCAAGCCTGGTTTGCTAGCGATGCAGTGCCCGGTGTCAGAGGCCTGTGGCCCCTTAGAGACTGGCAAGCCTGGTTTGCTAGCGATGCAGTGCCCGGTGTCACAGGCCTGTGGCCCCTTAGAGACTGGCAAGCCTGGTTTGCTAGCGATGCAGTGCCTGGTGTCAGGGACCTGTGGCCCCTTAGAGACTAGCAAGCCTGGTTTGCTAGCGATGCAGTGCCCGGTGTCAGAGGCCTGTGGCCCCTTAGAGACTGGCAAGCCTGGTTTGCTAGCGATGCAGTGCCTGGTGTCAGAGGCCCGTGGCCCCTTAGAGACCAGCAAACCTGGTTTGCTAGCGATGCAGTGCCCGGTGTCAGAGGCCCGTGGCCCCTTAGAGACTGGCAAGCCTGGTTTGCTAGCGATGCAGTGCCCGGTGTCAGAGACCTGTGGCCCCTTAGAGACCAGCAAACCTGGTTTGCTAGCGATGCAGTGCCCGGTGTCAGAGGCCCGTGGCCCCTTAGAGACCAGCAAGCCTGGTTTGCTAGCGATGCAGTGCCCGGTGTCAGGGACCTGTGGCCCCTTAGAGACTAGCAAGCCTGGTTTGCTCGCGATGCAGTGCCCGGTGTCAGAGGCCTGTGGCCCCTTAGAGACTGGCAAGCCTGGTTTGCTAGCGATGCAGTGCCCGGTGTCAGAGGCCTGTGGCCCCTTAGAGACTGGCAAGCCTGGTTTGCTAGCGATGCAGTGCCCGGTGTCACAGGCCTGTGGCCCCTTAGAGACTGGCAAGCCTGGTTTGCTAGCGATGCAGTGCCTGGTGTCAGGGACCTGTGGCCCCTTAGAGACTGGCAAGCCTGGTTTGCTAGCGATGCAGTGCCTGGTGTCAGGGACCTGTGGCCCCTTAGAGACTGGCAAGCCTGGTTTGCTAGCGATGCAGTGCCCGGTGTCAGAGGCCTGTGGCCCCTTAGAGACTGGCAAGCCTGGTTTGCTAGCGATGCAGTGCCCGGTGTCACAGGCCTGTGGCCCCTTAGAGACTGGCAAGCCTGGTTTGCTAGCGATGCAGTGCCTGGTGTCAGGGACCTGTGGCCCCTTAGAGACTAGCAAGCCTGGTTTGCTAGCGATGCAGTGCCCGGTGTCAGAGGCCTGTGGCCCCTTAGAGACTGGCAAGCCTGGTTTGCTAGCGATGCAGTGCCTGGTGTCAGAGGCCCGTGGCCCCTTAGAGACCAGCAAACCTGGTTTGCTAGCGATGCAGTGCCCGGTGTCAGAGGCCCGTGGCCCCTTAGAGACTGGCAAGCCTGGTTTGCTAGCGATGCAGTGCCCGGTGTCAGAGGCCTGTGGCCCCTTAGAGACCAGCAAACCTGGTTTGCTAGCGATGCAGTGCCCGGTGTCAGAGGCCCGTGGCCCCTTAGAGACCAGCAAGCCTGGTTTGCTAGCGATGCAGTGCCCGGTGTCAGGGACCTGTGGCCCCTTAGAGACTAGCAAGCCTGGTTTGCTCGCGATGCAGTGCCCGGTGTCAGAGGCCTGTGGCCCCTTAGAGACTGGCAAGCCTGGTTTGCTAGCGATGCAGTGCCCGGTGTCAGAGGCCTGTGGCCCCTTAGAGACTGGCAAGCCTGGTTTGCTAGCGATGCAGTGCCCGGTGTCACAGGCCTGTGGCCCCTTAGAGACTGGCAAGCCTGGTTTGCTAGCGATGCAGTGCCCGGTGTCAGAGGCCTGTGGCCCCTTAGAGACTGGCAAGCCTGGTTTGCTAGCGATGCAGTGCCCGGTGTCAGAGGCCTGTGGCCCCTTAGAGACCAGCAAACCTGGTTTGCTAGCGATGCAGTGCCTGGTGTCAGGGACCTGTGGCCCCTTAGAGACTAGCAAGCCTGGTTTGCTAGCGATGCAGTGCCTGGTGTCAGGGACCTGTGGCCCCTTAGAGACCAGCAAACCTGGTTTGCTAGCGATGCAGTGCCCGGTGTCAGAGGCCCGTGGCCCCTTAGAGACCAGCAAACCTGGTTTGCTAGCGATGCAGTGCCTGGTGTCAGGGACCTGTGGCCCCTTAGAGACTAGCAAGCCTGGTTTGCTAGCGATGCAGTGCCTGGTGTCAGGGACCTGTGGCCCCTTAGAGACTAGCAAGCCTGGTTTGCTAGCGATGCAGTGCCTGGTGTCAGGGACCTGTGGCCCCTTAGAGACTAGCAAGCCTGGTTTGCTAGCGATGCAGTGCCTGGTGTCAGGGACCTGTGGCCCCTTAGAGACTAGCAAGCCTGGTTTGCTAGCGATGCAGTGCATGGTGTCAGGGACCTGTGGCCCCTTAGAGACTGGCAAGCCTGGTTTGCTAGCGATGCAGTGCCTGGTGTCAGGGACCTGTGGCCCCTTAGAGACTAGCAAGCCTGGTTTGCTAGCGATGCAGTGCCCGGTGTCAGAGGCCTGTGGCCCCTTAGAGACTGGCAAGCCTGGTTTGCTAGCGATGCAGTGCCCGGTGTCACAGGCCTGTGGCCCCTTAGAGACTGGCAAGCCTGGTTTGCTAGCGATGCAGTGCCCGGTGTCACAGGCCTGTGGCCCCTTAGAGACTGGCAAGCCTGGTTTGCTAGCGATGCAGTGCCCGGTGTCACAGGCCTGTGGCCCCTTAGAGACTGGCAAGCCTGGTTTGCTAGCGATGCAGTGCCCGGTGTCAGAGGCCCGTGGCCCCTTAGAGACCGGCAAACCTGGTTTGCTAGCGATGCAGTGCCTGGTGTCAGGGACCTGTGGCCCCTTAGAGACTAGCAAGCCTGGTTTGCTAGCGATGCAGTGCCCGGTGTCAGAGGCCTGTGGCCCCTTAGAGACCAGCAAACCTGGTTTGCTAGCGATGCAGTGCCTGGTGTCAGGGACCTGTGGCCCCTTAGAGACTAGCAAGCCTGGTTTGCTAGCGATGCAGTGCCTGGTGTCAGGGACCTGTGGCCCCTTAGAGACTAGCAAGCCTGGTTTGCTAGCGATGCAGTGCCTGGTGTCAGGGACCTGTGGCCCCTTAGAGACTAGCAAGCCTGGTTTGCTAGCGATGCAGTGCCTGGTGTCAGGGACCTGTGGCCCCTTAGAGACTGGCAAGCCTGGTTTGCTAGCGATGCAGTGCCTGGTGTCAGGGACCTGTGGCCCCTTAGAGACTGGCAAGCCTGGTTTGCTAGCGATGCAGTGCCCGGTGTCAGAGGCCTGTGGCCCCTTAGAGACTGGCAAGCCTGGTTTGCTAGCGATGCAGTGCCCGGTGTCACAGGCCTGTGGCCCCTTAGAGACTGGCAAGCCTGGTTTGCTAGCGATGCAGTGCCCGGTGTCACAGGCCTGTGGCCCCTTAGAGACTGGCAAGCCTGGTTTGCTAGCGATGCAGTGCCTGGTGTCAGGGACCTGTGGCCCCTTAGAGACTAGCAAGCCTGGTTTGCTAGCGATGCAGTGCCCGGTGTCAGAGGCCTGTGGCCCCTTAGAGACTGGCAAGCCTGGTTTGCTAGCGATGCAGTGCCTGGTGTCACAGGCCTGTGGCCCCTTAGAGACTAGCAAGCCTGGTTTGCTAGCGATGCAGTGCCTGGTGTCAGGGACCTGTGGCCCCTTAGAGACTAGCAAGCCTGGTTTGCTAGCGATGCAGAGCCTGGTGTCAGGGACCTGTGGCCCCTTAGAGACTAGCAAGCCTGGTTTGCTAGCGATGCAGTGCCTGGTGTCAGGGACCTGTGGCCCCTTAGAGACTGGCAAGCCTG
Source organism: Chrysemys picta bellii (assembly GCF_011386835.1). Taxonomy (NCBI): domain Eukaryota; kingdom Metazoa; phylum Chordata; order Testudines; family Emydidae; genus Chrysemys; species Chrysemys picta. The sequence goes on along the minus strand of NW_027053180.1, from coordinate 6,605 downwards.
GTTTGCTAGCGATGCAGTGCCTGGTGTCAGGGACCTGTGGCCCCTTAGAGACTAGCAAGCCTGGTTTGCTAGCGATGCAGTGCCCGGTGTCAGAGGCCTGTGGCCCCTTAGAGACTGGCAAGCCTGGTTTGCTAGCGATGCAGTGCCCGGTGTCAGAGGCCTGTGGCCCCTTAGAGACTGGCAAGCCTGGTTTGCTAGCGATGCAGTGCCCGGTGTCAGAGGCCTGTGGCCCCTTAGAGACTGGCAAGCCTGGTTTGCTAGCGATGCAGTGCCCGGTGTCACAGGCCTGTGGCCCCTTAGAGACTGGCAAGCCTGGTTTGCTAGCGATGCAGTGCCCGGTGTCACAGGCCTGTGGCCCCTTAGAGACTGGCAAGCCTGGTTTGCTAGCGATGCAGTGCCTGGTGTCAGGGACCTGTGGCCCCTTAGAGACTAGCAAGCCTGGTTTGCTAGCGATGCAGTGCCCGGTGTCAGAGGCCTGTGGCCCCTTAGAGACTGGCAAGCCTGGTTTGCTAGCGGTGCAGTGCCTGGTGTCACAGGCCTGTGGCCCCTTAGAGACTAGCAAGCCTGGTTTGCTAGCGATGCAGTGCCTGGTGTCAGGGACCTGTGGCCCCTTAGAGACTAGCAAGCCTGGTTTGCTAGCGATGCAGTGCCTGGTGTCAGGGACCTGTGGCCCCTTAGAGACTAGCAAGCCTGGTTTGCTAGCGATGCAGTGCCTGGTGTCAGGGACCTGTGGCCCCTTAGAGACTAGCAAGCCTGGTTTGCTAGCGATGCAGTGCCCGGTGTCAGAGGCCTGTGGCCCCTTAGAGACCAGCAAACCTGGTTTGCTAGCGATGCAGTGCCCGGTGTCAGAGGCCTGTGGCCCCTTAGAGACTGGCAAGCCTGGTTTGCTAGCGATGCAGTGCCCGGTGTCACAGGCCTGTGGCCCCTTAGAGACTGGCAAGCCTGGTTTGCTAGCGATGCAGTGCCTGGTGTCACAGGCCTGTGGCCCCTTAGAGACTGGCAAGCCTGGTTTGCTAGCGATGCAGTGCCTGGTGTCAGGGACCTGTGGCCCCTTAGAGACTGGCAAGCCTGGTTTGCTAGCGATGCAGTGCCTGGTGTCAGGGACCTGTGGCCCCTTAGAGACTGGCAAGCCTGGTTTGCTAGCGATGCAGTGCCCGGTGTCAGAGGCCTGTGGCCCCTTAGAGACTGGCAAGCCTGGTTTGCTAGCGATGCAGTGCCCGGTGTCACAGGCCTGTGGCCCCTTAGAGACTGGCAAGCCTGGTTTGCTAGCGATGCAGTGCCCGGTGTCAGGGACCTGTGGCCCCTTAGAGACTGGCAAGCCTGGTTTGCTAGCGATGCAGTGCCCGGTGTCACAGGCCTGTGGCCCCTTAGAGACTGGCAAGCCTGGTTTGCTAGCGATGCAGTGCCCGGTGTCACAGGCCTGTGGCCCCTTAGAGACTGGCAAGCCTGGTTTGCTAGCGATGCAGTGCCCGGTGTCAGAGGCCTGTGGCCCCTTAGAGACTGGCAAGCCTGGTTTGCTAGCGATGCAGTGCCCGGTGTCAGAGGCCTGTGGCCCCTTAGAGACCAGCAAACCTGGTTTGCTAGCGATGCAGTGCCTGGTGTCAGGGACCTGTGGCCCCTTAGAGACTAGCAAGCCTGGTTTGCTAGCGATGCAGTGCCTGGTGTCAGGGACCTGTGGCCCCTTAGAGACCAGCAAACCTGGTTTGCTAGCGATGCAGTGCCCGGTGTCAGAGGCCCGTGGCCCCTTAGAGACCAGCAAACCTGGTTTGCTAGCGATGCAGTGCCTGGTGTCAGGGACCTGTGGCCCCTTAGAGACTAGCAAGCCTGGTTTGCTAGCGATGCAGTGCCTGGTGTCAGGGACCTGTGGCCCCTTAGAGACTAGCAAGCCTGGTTTGCTAGCGATGCAGTGCCTGGTGTCAGGGACCTGTGGCCCCTTAGAGACTAGCAAGCCTGGTTTGCTAGCGATGCAGTGCCTGGTGTCAGGGACCTGTGGCCCCTTAGAGACTAGCAAGCCTGGTTTGCTAGCGATGCAGTGCCTGGTGTCAGGGACCTGTGGCCCCTTAGAGACTGGCAAGCCTGGTTTGCTAGCGATGCAGTGCCTGGTGTCAGGGACCTGTGGCCCCTTAGAGACTAGCAAGCCTGGTTTGCTAGCGGTGCAGTGCCCGGTGTCAGAGGCCTGTGGCCCCTTAGAGACTGGCAAGCCTGGTTTGCTAGCGATGCAGTGCCCGGTGTCAGAGGCCTGTGGCCCCTTAGAGACTGGCAAGCCTGGTTTGCTAGCGATGCAGTGCCCGGTGTCACAGGCCTGTGGCCCCTTAGAGACTGGCAAGCCTGGTTTGCTAGCGATGCAGTGCCCGGTGTCACAGGCCTGTGGCCCCTTAGAGACTGGCAAGCCTGGTTTGCTAGCGATGCAGTGCCTGGTGTCAGGGACCTGTGGCCCCTTAGAGACTAGCAAGCCTGGTTTGCTAGCGATGCAGTGCCCGGTGTCAGAGGCCTGTGGCCCCTTAGAGACTGGCAAGCCTGGTTTGCTAGCGATGCAGTGCCTGGTGTCACAGGCCTGTGGCCCCTTAGAGACTAGCAAGCCTGGTTTGCTAGCGATGCAGTGCCTGGTGTCAGGGACCTGTGGCCCCTTAGAGACTAGCAAGCCTGGTTTGCTAGCGATGCAGTGCCTGGTGTCAGGGACCTGTGGCCCCTTAGAGACTAGCAAGCCTGGTTTGCTAGCGATGCAGTGCCTGGTGTCAGGGACCTGTGGCCCCTTAGAGACTAGCAAGCCTGGTTTGCTAGCGATGCAGTGCCCGGTGTCAGAGGCCTGTGGCCCCTTAGAGACCAGCAAACCTGGTTTGCTAGCGATGCAGTGCCCGGTGTCAGAGGCCTGTGGCCCCTTAGAGACTGGCAAGCCTGGTTTGCTAGCGATGCAGTGCCCGGTGTCACAGGCCTGTGGCCCCTTAGAGACTGGCAAGCCTGGTTTGCTAGCGATGCAGTGCCTGGTGTCACAGGCCTGTGGCCCCTTAGAGACTGGCAAGCCTGGTTTGCTAGCGATGCAGTGCCTGGTGTCAGGGACCTGTGGCCCCTTAGAGACTGGCAAGCCTGGTTTGCTAGCGATGCAGTGCCTGGTGTCAGGGACCTGTGGCCCCTTAGAGACTGGCAAGCCTGGTTTGCTAGCGATGCAGTGCCCGGTGTCAGAGGCCTGTGGCCCCTTAGAGACTGGCAAGCCTGGTTTGCTAGCGATGCAGTGCCCGGTGTCACAGGCCTGTGGCCCCTTAGAGACTGGCAAGCCTGGTTTGCTAGCGATGCAGTGCCTGGTGTCAGGGACCTGTGGCCCCTTAGAGACTAGCAAGCCTGGTTTGCTAGCGATGCAGTGCCCGGTGTCAGAGGCCTGTGGCCCCTTAGAGACTGGCAAGCCTGGTTTGCTAGCGATGCAGTGCCTGGTGTCAGGGACCTGTGGCCGCTTAGAGACTAGCAAGCCTGGTTTGCTAGCGATGCAGTGCCTGGTGTCAGGGACCTGTGGCCCCTTAGAGACTAGCAAACCTGGTTTGCTAGCGATGCAGTGCCAGGTGTCAGAGGCCCGTGGCCCCTTAGAGACCAGCAAACCTGGTTTGCTAGCGATGCAGTGCCCGGTGTCAGAGGCCCGTGGCCCCTTAGAGACTGGCAAGCCTGGTTTGCTAGCGATGCAGTGCCCGGTGTCAGAGGCCTGTGGCCCCTTAGAGACCAGCAAACCTGGTTTGCTAGCGATGCAGTGCCCGGTGTCAGAGGCCCGTGGCCCCTTAGAGACCAGCAAGCCTGGTTTGCTAGCGATGCAGTGCCCGGTGTCAGGGACCTGTGGCCCCTTAGAGACTAGCAAGCCTGGTTTGCTCGCGATGCAGTGCCCGGTGTCAGAGGCCTGTGGCCCCTTAGAGACTGGCAAGCCTGGTTTGCTAGCGATGCAGTGCCCGGTGTCAGAGGCCTGTGGCCCCTTAGAGACTGGCAAGCCTGGTTTGCTAGCGATGCAGTGCCCGGTGTCACAGGCCTGTGGCCCCTTAGAGACTGGCAAGCCTGGTTTGCTAGCGATGCAGTGCCCGGTGTCAGAGGCCTGTGGCCCCTTAGAGACTGGCAAGCCTGGTTTGCTAGCGATGCAGTGCCCGGTGTCAGAGGCCTGTGGCCCCTTAGAGACCAGCAAACCTGGTTTGCTAGCGATGCAGTGCCTGGTGTCAGGGACCTGTGGCCCCTTAGAGACTAGCAAGCCTGGTTTGCTAGCGATGCAGTGCCCGGTGTCAGGGACCTGTGGCCCCTTAGAGACCAGCAAACCTGGTTTGCTAGCGATGCAGTGCCCGGTGTCAGAGGCCCGTGGCCCCTTAGAGACCAGCAAACCTGGTTTGCTAGCGATGCAGTGCCTGGTGTCAGGGACCTGTGGCCCCTTAGAGACTAGCAAGCCTGGTTTGCTAGCGATGCAGTGCCTGGTGTCAGGGACCTGTGGCCCCTTAGAGACTAGCAAGCCTGGTTTGCTAGCGATGCAGTGCCTGGTGTCAGGGACCTGTGGCCCCTTAGAGACTAGCAAGCCTGGTTTGCTAGCGATGCAGTGCCTGGTGTCAGGGACCTGTGGCCCCTTAGAGACTAGCAAGCCTGGTTTGCTAGCGATGCAGTGCCTGGTGTCCAGGGACCTGTGCCCCTTAGAGACTGGCAAGCCTGGTTTGCTAGCGATGCAGTGCCCGGTGTCAGGGACCTGTGGCCCCTTAGAGACTAGCAAGCCTGGTTTGCTAGCGATGCAGTGCCCGGTGTCAGAGGCCTGTGGCCCCTTAGAGACTGGCAAGCCTGGTTTGCTAGCGATGCAGTGCCCGGTGTCAGAGGCCTGTGGCCCCTAGAGACTGGCAAGCCTGGTTTTGCTAGCGATGCAGTACCCGGTGTCACAGGCCTGTGGCCCCTTAGAGACTGGCAAGCCTGGTTTGCTAGCGATGCAGTGCCCGGTGGTCACAGGCCTGTGGCCCCTTAGAGACTGGCAAGCCTGGTTTTGCTAGCGATGCAGTGCCTGGTGTCAGGGACCTGTGGCCCCTTAGAGACTAGCAAGCCTGGTTTGCTAGCGATGCAGTGCCCGGTGTCAGAGGCCTGTGGCCCCTTAGAGACTGGCAAGCCTGGTTTGCTAGCGATGCAGTGCCTGGTGTCAGGGACCTGTGGCCCCTTAGAGACTAGCAAGCCTGGTTTGCTAGCGATGCAGTGCCTGGTGTCAGGGACCTGTGGCCCCTTAGAGACTAGCAAACCTGGTTTGCTAGCGATGCAGTGCCAGGTGTCAGAGGCCCGTGGCCCCTTAGAGACCAGCAAACCTGGTTTGCTAGCGATGCAGTGCCCGGTGTCAGAGGGCCCGTGGGCCCCTTAGAGACTGGCAAGCCTGGTTTGCTAGCGATGCAGTGCCCGGTGTCAGAGGCCTGTGGCCCCTTAGAGACCAGCAAACCTGGTTTGCTAGCGATGCAGTGCCCGGTGTCAGAGGCCCGTGGCCCCTTAGAGACCAGCAAGCCTGGTTTGCTAGCGATGCAGTGCCCGGTGTCAGGGACCTGTGGCCCCTTAGAGACTAGCAAGCCTGGTTTGCTCGCGATGCAGTGCCCGGTGTCAGAGGCCTGTGGCCCCTTAGAGACTGGCAAGCCTGGTTTGCTAGCGATGCAGTGCCCGGTGTCAGAGGCCTGTGGCCCCTTAGAGACTGGCAAGCCTGGTTTCCTAGCGATGCAGTGCCCGGTGTCACAGGCCTGTGGCCCCCTTAGAGACTGGCAAGAGCCTGGTTTGCTAGCGATGCAGTGCCCGGTGTCAGAGGCCTGTGGCCCCTTAGAGACTGGCAAGCCTGGTTTGCTAGCGATGCAGTGCCCGGTGTCAGAGGCCTGTGGCCCCTTAGAGACTAGCAAGCCTGGTTTGCTAGCGATGCAGTGTGCCTGGTGTCAGGGACCTGTGGCCCCTTAGAGACTAGCAAGCCTGGTTTGCTAGCGATGCAGTGCCTGGTGTCAGGGACCTGTGGCCCCTTAGAGACTAGCAAGCCTGGTTTGCTAGCGATGCAGTGCCTGGTGTCAGGGACCTGTGGCCCCTTAGAGACTCGCAAGCCTGGTTTGCTAGCGATGCAGTGCCTGGTGTCAGGGACCTGTGGCCCCTTAGAGACTGGCAAGCCTGGTTTGCTAGCGATGCAGTGCCTGGTGTCAGGGACCTGTGGCCCCTTAGAGACTAGCAAGCCTGGTTTGCTAGCGATGCAGTGCCCGGTGTCAGAGGCCTGTGGCCCCTTAGAGACTGGCAAGCCTGGTTTGCTAGCGATGCAGTGCCCGGTGTCAGAGGCCTGTGGCCCCTTAGAGACTGGCAAGCCTGGTTTGCTAGCGATGCAGTGCCCAGTGTCACAGGCCTGTGGCCCCTTAGAGCGGCAAGCCTGGTTTGCTAGCGATGCAGTGCCCGGTGTCACAGGCCTGTGGCCCCTTAGAGACTGGCAAGCCTGGTTTGCTAGCGATGCAGTGCCTGGTGTCAGGGACCTGTGGCCCCTTAGAGACTAGCAAGCCTGGTTTGCTAGCGATGCAGTGCCCGGTGTCAGAGGCCTGTGGCCCCTTAGAGACTGGCAAGCCTGGTTTGCTAGCCGATGCAGTGCCTGGTGTCAGGGACCTGTGGCCCCT
>NW_027053179.1:0-49000 GCF_011386835.1 Chrysemys picta bellii | reverse complement strand
AAGGGACCATTCAAGGTAGAGTGACCCATTAACCCCTCGGCAGTCATAGGACAAAAGGGGGGTTAGTGGGTGTGACAAAGTTCCTCCTCTATCTTGGTGGGTCCTGCGCTTATTGGCGGATTTTCTTGCCGCAGAGATTCACCATGTGGGTTGGGGAACAGCCCAGAGACCTTCCCGTCTGGAAGACCCCACAGTGCAGGTCAATTGGGAGGTTTGGGGGGAACCCGGGCCCGCTCTCTACTCCAGGTTCCAGCCCAGGGCCCTGTGGACTGCAGCTATCTTTAGTACCTCCTGTAGCTGTCATGCAGCTGTTACAACTCCCTGGGCTACTTCCCCATGGCCTCCTCCAAACACCTTCTTTATTCTCACCACAGGACCTTCCTCCTGGTGTCTGATAACGCTTGTGCTCCTCCGTCCTCCATCAGCACACCCTCTCAGCTCCTTGCGCCTCTTGCTCCCAGCTCCTCACACTCACACCACAAACTGAAGTGAGCTCCTTTTCAAACCCAGGTGCCTTGATTAGCCTGCCTTAACTGATTCTAGCAGCTTCTTCTTAATTGGCTCCAGGTGTCCTAATTAGCCTGCCTGCCTTAACTGGTTCTAGCAGGTTCTTGATTACTCTAGTGCAGCCCCTTCCCTGGTCACTCAGGGAACAGAAAACTACTCATCCAGTGACTAGTATATTTGCCCTCTACCAGACTCCTGTACCCCACTGGTCTGGGTCTGTCACAGTGGGTTACAGATTGTTGTAATAAACCTTAAATCCAGTGTCTCTGTTTAGTCCATGATTTTTAGTGTCTAGCGTAGTAATGAATTTAAATTCCTAGGCTTGTCTTTTGAAAGTGTGCAGATTTCCTTTGAGGATGAGGACTGACAGGCAACAACTACACTGTGTTAGAAAGGAAGGATCATTATTCTCATTTTACAGATGGGGAAACTGAGGCACAGAGCTGAAATGACTTGCCAAAGTCCACACAGCAGGGTGGTGGCAGAGCCAGGAACAGAATACAGGTTTCTTGAGAACCGGTCCAGGGTTCTACCTACTACGCAGCACTCCTCATTCAGCATTATGCTTTACAGGCACACAAAAATCATCTGTGTCACAGATCATCTGCTCAGTGTACTGAGATAAAGTAATTGCATTATTTGCAAGCAAACCTTTGGCCAGGTTTATTTCATTGTGGTAAGTGAGCAAATCTTGATAAAGGAAGTTTTCATTTTCAAAGTCCTAGTGAGAGCAGGTCATGAACTCTTTGGGGTGGATCATCCCACAGCTCCACAATAGAGCTGTGACCATGTACACCAGCTGAGGATCTGTCCCATTGTGTCCAAAAACAAGAGGCTGGGGTGGGTTTAAGGGGGGTGGGTGATAAATTATAGCCTGGCATATTTTTGCAGTCCAGGATTTCCACTGTTCTGATGCAGACAGTTTATCAGTGTAGTAAATATTTGCAAGTGGCAAGAAATAATAAGGACTTCGTACCGTTTAGGACATTTAAGAGCATATGTCCAACTCTGGCCTTAGGGGACAGCTTGAAAGTGCTAGTTATTTAAAACAAAACCTGTTCAAGTGCCATACTAATGTTCTTGTTAATGCCATCCTGTGAATCAGGTTACAGATCTGTCCCTGCTTTAGTTTATATCCTTGTCTAAAATCTCGGTCTACCGTTTATAGCTATTCATATAGATATATATTCCCCCTCCCCCGGGATCAGACCTTTTAGCATTATTTTGCATCAGCCATGCATCAGAGTGCCTAGTCGGGCTGTAAGTGATGACTATGCTCATCTGTCTCCACAGCATTGATTGTTCTGCCGAGCCAGAGCAAATTTAATTAGTTTATTATAAAATTCCTCTGCATCCAGTGGATGGGTAAAATCAATGCAGGCTGGAGCTTTGTTTCCACGAATTCCGCTAATTCCACTGTAACTAATTACTGTACAGAGGCGAATGGTGGATTCTACGCAGTCGGACAGAGAAGTCTCTTGATATTAACTTGCTGCCAACGTTTTATGAAACCATCCTCTTCAAGGTATAATACACCACTACCTTGATATAATGCCACCCAATATAACACGAATTTGGATATAATGCTGTAAAGCAGTGCTCTTGGGGGGCGGGGCTGTGCACTCCAGTGGATCAGACCAAGTTCAATATAACACGATTTCAACTATAACGTGGCAAGTTTTTTTTGGCTCCCAGCATTATATCGAGGTAGAGGTGTATTTAAGAAACAAAACCTGTCAACTGCTGGAGACCAAAGCTAAAAATTAATGAGACCAATGGGTATAAAACTGTAATTGACACACACCTGTGCCAAAAACATGAAACAAAACCACACACACAAACCTACATTAAAAGTACATTGAAGATGTAGTCAAGCACTGAAAAGTTAGGAAACGCCCCAATTAAAGCTGCCTGTGTGGCTTTATTTCAGCTCCCTTTTATATTACAATATAGTCTTTAAAGACGTGATCACATGCTATGAGGCAGACATCGGACATGGAAGATTTTAGCCTGAATTGTTAGTTTGATAAAGTTATAAGCAACTGAAAACAAGATCTTATCATGGAAAGTGTTGGACACTGGCTGAGGTATGGTCCAGAATGTCAACAGGCATAAAATCCAGGAAAGCTGACCCCAGTGCCAGGAGCTGCAGAAGAGAAGGCGGTAACGGCAGTAGTGATGAGATAGTAGCAAGGGACACAGAAGAAGCAGGGGATAGATGGGCAAAGGGATGGTGAGGGAGAGAAAGAGAGTCCCGGCGGACGACTAAGTCAAGTCCATGGAGGAATTAAGAAACAACAATGGCAGCTGTGGATGTGGAACCTGAAATGAATGGGAGAGCTGGTGGCAGTGGTTAAGGGTGCGGGGGTGATGTTTTCATCCTCACTTCTAGTATTAAAAAATAACAGGAATCGCAGCAAGCATCCCCTGCATGAACAGGACCTTCAGGAGTAGCAAACCCATTCAGCTGTTTTACACTTCAAGTTTAACTATGTACCTGGCCAATGTAATGCGTGACATACTAAAATTAAAGTACAACAGGTCTGCGACCAGTCCCGGGTGGTCTTCTGGTAGGACAACCCAGACCGACAGGAGTTATCTGAATCTGAGACCTCAGCCTGATTGTTTCCTTCTGTGCTCTGCTAAGGAAACAGCACCATGCTCAGCCTCCTGTAGGGGTGAGGCTACATCTCAGATCATTTTCTCAAGAGCTCTAACTAGCAGCAGCACGGCTGGACCCCAATGGGAACTCTCCCCGGCCCTTCTCAGCCAGCAGGCTAGTTAGTGCAACGTGAGGATTTTGTGAGTGGAGGAGAGTAAAGGGCTAGTTGGGAGAATGATCCTTTGGCTTCTGAGAGATTGCAAAATATCAGGCCAGGATGTTGTCCTCTGCCACTCTTTTTTTTTTTTTTTCACCATAAATGGCTGTATCTCCACTGCTCAAGATTCCCCCGAGATGGGAAAATCCTCAGACAGGATAGACAGTTCATAGGCTCCCCAGTGTAGGGGCATGGCTGGAGCATGCTGTGATGCAGCCGTCCCCATCTGACAGATGTCTTTTTGGGGACATTACCAACTGGCTTCCTTTAGAACAGCTCCTAGATGTCTCTACCAGGGCCAGTCTGCAAACAGCTCCTTGGAGCTCCCCCCACCTGCTGCATTCAGAGGAGGCTGGGCACAGCAGAGGATCTGGGTTATTGTATCTTAAATTACCAATCTTTGGAAAATAGTGATGGGGAAATGGCCTGGGCAGGGACATTATTAAGTGTATATCGTATCAGACGCCCTGTGATGTCATCTGAGAATAAATGGAATATATCGGTTTATATTTCTTCCCAGGAGCCAGAGAGCCTTCCTGGTTCTTTAACCACAGGACACAGCAGCCTCGAAGCTCTCCCCTCTGCTTAAGCAGGTAAGACCTTTTCACTTATTAACTGGGAGCCCCACAGCGCTGTTCTGTTCTGTTCAATATACTGCGCTCATCACCGTACGTCTGCGCCTGAGTGCCTTCCATTAGGCTATATAGTGCCTAGGTAATGGGACTAACTCCCATCACATTTGTGCTCATGGTTTCACAGGAAGGGAAAATTTGTGAAAGGAGGCAGCAGAAAAATCCTCATGGCTTCTGGCATATTTTGTTCTACATTGGTTCATTCCTGCCTCTCTGCCCCCTCCATTTTATTTTTTTTGAAAGGCCTTTGATATCTTGCTGGTGGGAGGTGTCACACCCACTGCAGTCTGAATACTTATCTTCCCTCCTTCAGCCTAGCAACGACCTAGTTCACAGATCTGCAGGAAGAAAACATGAGACACCTTTATTAACAAGGGATACGATACAAAAGAGAGGGTACTGTTACTGCCTATGACGCTTGTTTGACCGATCTGGAGTGCCCTGTCCAGCAGTAGAGACCAGTCATACCACAGAAAGGATTTTGATGATTTGGAGAAGGCAGAGCAAGGACAACTGATGTTACCTGATCTCAAGAGTTTAAAATAACGAGGCTAATTAAATGAGTTGTACTTATTCTCCTTCTTGGAAAAGAAGAAACTTTGAGGAGGCCAGTTTTTAGGATTATGAGTATACATCCTATGCTGCACCTGTTCTGTGAATAAGTAGAGACATTAGATTTCTAGTGCTGCCACGCTACATGACTATCAGTTCAATTTAGATTATGAGCAGAGAGAGGCCTTATTCACACTCGCAAATGGGATCAAAGTCCAAGGGACAAAATATTAAACTTTAGGAAGTGGAAGGGGACTTGGACTGAATGAACAGCCATGTGCACCTGTACCAAGCAGGTGCAAAGTGCTACCATTCTGTTTCGGTAGCATTTTGCACCCCTGTTGCCCTTGCTTCGTGCAGATGTAAATGACGGCACAAGGTGCCTGGAAATGGAGGAACAGGACCCAGAGTATAGAGGAGTTTGAGATGCCTGAAGGAGGGCACTTGGGCATGTTGGGAAAAGCAGGAACATAGAATGATCCAAAGCAAGGCTGAGCTACTTGGGGGAGGGATAGCTCAGTGGGGGGAGCATTGGCCTGCTAAACCCAGGGTTGTAAGCTCAATCCTTGAGGGGGCCACTTAGGGATCTGGGGCAAAATCAGTACTTGGTCCTGCCTAGTGAAGGCAGGAGGCTGGATTTGATATACCTATCTCCTAGATATACCTTCCAGTTCTAGGAGACAGGTATATCTCTCTCTATATATATATATTACTTTCCTATTCCTAATCTGTTTTGTCTTTGCTCAGGAAGGTTAGAAACCCGTGTACTCTAAATCCTTTAAAAAGTCACAGTAAAAACAGAGAGCCTGATCTTCAGCTAGTAAAAATAGTCATAGTGGCATTTACAGCAGTGGAGTTATGCCCATTTACTCAAGCTGACGACCCAAGTCAGAACACTGGACATCTCTTTGTGAAGTTAAAATTAATACACTGTTGTAGTAATTAACAAAGAAGAGTTATTCAGAGGTCTATAGAACAGAGACAGCAAAGGCAAGCTTGGTTTTGCCGAAAGCTGATGGGTTATTTTTTGGCTATCGTCTCGATTTTGCCAAATCCAGCGTAAATTGGGTCTTCAGTTGATGGACTATAAGATTGTGGAGTATTTTATATCTTGCAAGTTTTGTCTGCTCACTTGTGACTGAAATAATGCTCTCCTACAAGTAATCCATGCCCTACTTCTCAAACTACCAAGAGAATTAAAGATTAAAAATGGCAAACAGCCCCAGCATTAGAAAAATGCAAGTGTGGTAGTTGACAATAAAGAATGAAAACACTTTAATAACATAAGAGCCATTCAATATATATATAGAGAGAGAGAGAGAGAAAAAAAGAAGAGCCTACTTGATACAACACGAGACTCAACATTGCAGAACTATATTGAAGAAGAGACACAAACCCAGCCATTTATTGAACAAAAGGAGCAATCCCCCTTTGCATATTATTTTTTCTGAACCATTCCCATCCCTTCAAGTTCATAGGTGGCATCAAGGCACAAATTTGGCTCATCTAAGTATTAAGGGATTTATTAAACTGATGCACAAGGAAAAGACAAAATCTCTCTCTGCATTCCCTGACTCCTCCCTCTGAGCCGCCACATGAAGTGAATGGCCCCTGACACCCTCTGCACCATCCAGGCCTGTCTCCTTTTGTCTTTGAACCCGCTGGAGCTTCCTGTGGGGCAGTGCAACTCCACACCTCTCAAGATGCACCTGTGCTTCCCTGGCACAATCTAGCCCTAACAGAGTTGGAGCTTTGTTTTGATCCCATCATTTTCTGTGTCCCAGGTTCTAGGATTCTTTCATTAATATGCTGTGGGGAAGATTCTGTGCTACAGCTCCTGAGAGATGCAGCACAGAAAGCCCAAGCCAGCAGGTGGGAGATGCGCCCTCTGGATTTTGGGTTGCTGCAGAAACTGCAGCTGAAACTGCTCTCGGCATAAGCTCTAATTTCTGACAGTCTCCCCAGGGCTGCCAGTGGGCTGCTCACAACCCAGAATTCCCATAGACTGTGCCAGGGGTAAGGGCAGCATACGGCGGCTTCTACTGGCCCTACACTGCTCCTGTCCATGGCAATTCTTCCCTAGCCCTGGCAGATCCTGTCACTGGAGTAGTTTATAGGGACTGGAATGAAGGCCAGAATCTGCCTTTGGTATTAAAGTAAAGAACAGGCAGATTTATTTCATACATCCTTCTTTCGTAGCTAATAATCTGCACAAAATAAACTCCAAAAGTGTCCCATCCCAGCATGCACTGGGTCTCATAATAAATCTAAAGATCTTCAGATACTAATTGATTGCCACAGCACTTACCCTTTTTGCACAGGTCACTGTACCTGTGTTAAAGAAGAAATAATGGAGCTAAAACAATTTATAGCAGCTGAGATCTCATTTATGAAACTATCAGGCCAATTTAATCTCGCTGAACATCTTTTTTTGTTATACTTGAAATTGTGCAGTGTCTTAGGTATCTTTTGTTCCTGTAGTGGTTATTTTAGTCCTGACAACAGAGACAGCATCCTACAGGCAGGTACTTGGGAAAGCTTGTGGAAAAGAGGCTTTTTATTTTGTGTATTTGGATATTGTACAAGTGTAACCCTTGTGTTGGGTGATAGCAATATGGGGGAAAACATAGCAAAAGCACAAACGTAAGAGTCTCTTTAAGACATAGACCTTTCAGCATGGAGACTCTATGCAGAATCAAGTTCTAGTAAGTAAGGGTCAAGGCTTTCCTCAATAGGGAGAGTGAAGGGTTTTAAATATGATGACAACTTACTTACCTAAATGTAGGCCAGGTACCCGACTGCCTGCAAACCATTTCAAGATAATAATAAGAATTGTAGCGCTCTCCAAAGCTATGTCAGGTTGACACTGCTAATGTCTTTGGAAAGGATTATACTTTTATTTATGTATTGCTTATACATGCATATCTTTGTTCCTGTCTTGCTGAGTATTAGATTCACAGGAACGTTGACGGAAAGGTATTAGCAAAAGTTATTCTGAATTACAGGCTCCAGAACACCATGAGGCCAAGATGTGTCCAATTCCATCCTCGAGTGAGGGTTTTTATGTATCCTATTTTTGTTTGAGTTAGATTGTAAACTCTTTGCCCAAGAAACATCTCTTTTTCAAGTGTTCTGTAAGCTGCCAGGTACATGTATAGCCTTTTAGAGAAATGAAACATAACTTTCATTACAGCTCTAGTGGTTCCCCTTCTGTTTGATTGGAGTGATGTGGCTGTCAGAAAGGATTTTGTGTCGAGTGGTTAGAGCTGCTTGTCTTGAACTTCAGTGAAATGACGCTGATTCATGCCAGCTGTGGATCTGGCCCATAGTATCTACATATAATAAGTTTTCTTGATTTTTAGGGAAAGAGACTTCTTGAGCCTTATCTCACTGTGCCTTAGGTTGTACTCGTAAGCATTCAGTGTCTCTGCCACAGCGTGATGGGAGGGGGGGAAATGACATTGAGGGAAGGTGAAAAAAGAGCACAGAACAAAACATAAATTATTACTAAGTTTCGGCTGCCAACTTTTTTTATGCATTTCCCCCCACCCCAAGTGTCCCCAAACCACTTTAGGGCAAGTTACTGGCAGCAGTACCCCTCTGGCATGTGTTACTGGTATTTATCAGCTAATAACCCATCTGCCACACTTTGAGAAGGAATCACTCATAGTTGTCGAGAGACAGAAAGGAGGAGGAGTGCCTATGTCTGCTGATGCCAATAAATAACGACAATGATAATGGTTATAACTCTGCGTAGTAGGCTGAGTCACCATCATATTCACCAAACGTATTTACAACTGGGAAGCAAGGTTGTTTAGGCTAGACTTGTACAGGTAGAGGTGGTACCACTGCTGCAAGTTGTTCAGTAAGTGCCACAGTAGCTGATAGAAAAAAATACGTCCTTGAGTGATGCGGGGGGGAAGCACTCTCTTAACCCAGTGTAATAAAGAGGGGAATTTGGCCCTGGGTCTTGTAAGAGTTTTTAGCTGGAGGGTGGGGTGGAAGGGTTGTTTGATTGCTGGTGGTGCCTTCAACAATAACAGCTTTTGTCAGAGTTGGCGGTCAGCTGCTGGGCAGTCTGCTAATGGCACTGGGTAGAGAAACAGCAGAAATTGGCTCAGGACTGGTTGACGTACTAGTCTTATCTACTAGGACCTACTGGAGCTGTGCTTTTTTGTTTTGTTTTTGCATCCTTGCCGGTGAAGTTCACATAATGCTTCATGGAAATATGAAAACAGTTGGCGGCATTAATAATGGGGTTTGCGCACACACAAAATACAGTGGTTTAGGATGACATTCTGGCTCTGCTGTAGTCAGTGGGAGTTTCCCACTGACTTCAGTGGGGCCAGGATTTCACCCTTAGTTTTTAGAAGAAATTCTGTGTACTTTGAGGATCTTACAGCATCAAGAATTGGGTTAGAAACTTATAGAGAAAACAAGGTTATCCAGAGATAATAGTATGAATTTAAAATAAAAATCCATTAATTTTGGAAGGGATACAATGCCGCATGCTTCAGGGCATAAGCCAACCACTAACTGCTGGGAATTAGGAGGTATCTTTGCCTGAAGGCAGGTTATCCTGTAACTGACCACTGCAGGGTTTCTTGCCCTTTTCTCTGAAGCAGCTGTTATTGGTGGATACTGGACTACTCTAATTGAATATGGCAGTTCCCATGTTACTTTGTTCTTACCAGGAAGTATCATGGTATAGATGGAAATAATTATTGTCTGGAAGCAAAGCAGGGGAAAAAACATAGAAAAGAAGTTATATTTTATTTTTATAATAAGATATTCATTCAGTAAACCATAAAAGAAATCTATTAATTGTAGAAAATGTGATGCTCTGGACTAAATGTGAATTTCATAGGGTTAAGCAGGTACATTAGGAAGTACCTCAAAGAAATGGATAGCAGTAGTGAGAGTTCCAGAGAAAGAAAATAAAGGCGGAGGGGGGACGGGGGACATACATCATTATTCTGTTTCAGCTGATATCTACACCACCTTCTGCCACACTGATGTTAAGGCATGTTATTTGCCTGTAATTTTGCTTCTTAAGGAGTATTCACATCCCTCCCTAAGAAATTGAACTCGAGGGCTTTGTCTCATTCTTATATGAAAATTTCATGTCTGGTTGATATTCAACCCTTCCCTGTCCCCTGCCGTGATGCAGAAGATCTCGGATAGATTTCATGGTGTCTTGGATCATCTACCCATATAAACCACAGGCCATTCATTCCCTTTCTCGCAAATTGTTATTCACGTGATGTTATTCACTACCATACTATCAGCTCTCCCTGCAGTACTTCACTACCAAAACCTTCTCTCATTTGCCCCCCATTCCTCTTTTTTTTTTTTAATGATTGAGCCCATCTTTTCCTGGGGATAAATATTTATTTGTTTTTTACAAATATTTCTTGACTTCATTTAAGCCACTTATACAAACATAGACTGCCTTTACTTTGTTCTGTGTGATATTAACTAAAACAAAACCAAAAAGTAGTCCACCAGATTAATCATGATGAATCAGGAAACTGGCTACTATGAACCTTTTTGTCCATATTTTTTATTATCCTTTATGATTTATTGCTGCAATAGTTTTATTATTATTATTTGAATTGTGGTAGTGTCTAGGAACCTCAGCCATTCAACAGAACTCCACTGTGCCAGGTGCTGTACAAACACGGAACAAAAAGAGTCCCTGCTCGAAGGAGCTTACAGTCGAAGTATAAGACAAGAGACAACAATGGCAACAGAGAGACCAATGGGCCAGCTTCAGGTCTAGTGTACCTCCTTCAGCTTAAAATGAGTTACCTCAGGGATTAATTTGGTCTAATGTAGCAACGAGCCAATTATTATCACAGCTCAAGAATCTTGCATATTGACCAGTTGGGCAAAATAGCTCAAATAAATTACAAACTAATCTAAACAAAAGTGGCTTAAAATTTGAATCAAAATGATTTTTTTGAGGTTCAGCATGTTTGGTTAACTCGTTTCCACTAGAAATGAAGGTACCAAAAGGGGCCAAGAAAGGCTGTTCTCATGCTATTTCTGGCTTGAACAAAACATGACAGTACTGGTAAGGTCATGAAAAAATCTCAACAGAATGATCCTTTCAACCTGCTTTCCAGCTCAGAGATGTTCAGGTAAATTTGTGCCTCTTGCAGATAAGCAGCGGTACTGTTGAATGCCTGAGTCTACAGCTTGGATTCGAATCCAGTTTGAATTTATCCCATCACTAGAGACTATGGGGTGCAAAACATTTAAACACGTGACTGCAGTATTTGTGGGCAGATAGTTTTCAACTCCTTGTATGTGCAAAAACCTATATATCTTGGAGTGTGGATCAAACAAGAGAATCAAACCACCCTTAATAAGACTAGTCTTAATGTGATGAACAAACTTTGAAAACCTATTATATAATTGTGGCGAAGGAGTGGCAAAGGGAAGGTTCCATAGAGACAGTGCAAAAGAAGCAAACCAGTGGGTCTTGATCTAAGGAACAATCAAGAACCCTCTCAAACCTGAAATAAAAATCATTCTTACTGATTTGTATTACAGTAGCATCTCTTGGCCTCAGCTGAATCGACAACCCTAACACGTACAGTAAGAGACAGCCCCTCCCCCAAAGACTTTACCCTCTAAAGAGGCAATACAGACAAAGTAAACATTATTATCTGCATTTCCTCAGATGGGGAACTGAGGCATAAACAGATTTGGGGTTTGTCTGCTTGAATGTTTAGTTGGCAGCAAGCTTGAGTGTAAATCTACCCTGCACACCCCTCCCGCGCTTTAGCCGTTCGTGTTCATTAACAGTTCATTAATGCACTTTGATCTAGACCTATTTCAAAGAGGACTAGATCAAAGTGCATTAACAGTTTCAGTAGGGTCCACATGGACAGTTAGAACATGGAAGGTTAGTGGGGGTAGATTCACACCCCAGCTTGCAGTTCGTGCAGACAAGCTTTTAGTGATTTGCTGAAGGTGACACAGCAAGTTAGTAGATGAACCCATAGCTCCCTAGTCCTGCTGCAGGGCCTTAACCATAAATTCATCCTTCCTTTTCTAAAGAGTGCATATATTGTATGGATGAATACAGTAAATATACAGTGGCGTAAGTGAGAGGAACACCTTGCAAAACCTTCCATTTAAAAGTGACAATCTTGAAATCAGTTTAATAGGTGCAGGGCTTTCAGCAAAGGATGAAAATACTCAGTTGTCTGAGAATCCTTTGGCCAATTTTGGTCAATTACATCCGTCTGATGCCTAACAGAAGAAGGCAAATTACTAACAAATCATAATCTCAGCCATCTAGAGCTAACAAAGGGGAAATCTCTTTAGACACAGTACCTCATAATTGCTAATGTCATTAATCTCCTGGAAAATCCATATCTAAGAAAAATAAACTTGAGGGTTTTTTCTTGAACACAAAAGAGAAGAGAACTTCGTCTTTAAACATGCTGAGGTCCTGGGAGATTGTAACATTCTCCTACCTATCGTTAACCTAATAAGGGCCTGATCCAGTGCTCATTGAAGTCAATAGGAAAACTCCCATTGATTTCAGTGGGCATTGAATCAAGTTTTGATTAGGATGATAGGGCCCAATTTTGCCCTCAAGTGACATCTGGGTGTAAAGCCTTTAGAAGTCAATGGAAATAATACCTATGTGTAGCTGAGGACAAAACTGGGCCCATCCTGTAGTTTACAAGTCGTAACCTGGTTCCAGATTCTAAGCTGGTGTAAATCAGGGTAGCTCTATTGTCTTCACTAGTGCTGCATTGATTTACATCAGTGGAAAATCTGGCCCTGGAGTTTACTACATTCCAAGAAGACTGACGGTGGAAGTGTTAAAAATTGTCTCCTAGCTGCATAATTTATAATCTTGCCTAATTTAAAGGATTCCCATTATTTCGTAGACCATCAGAGTGTAAATTAAAAAAAAGTTCACTAATAAATACAATAATTTAAAAAACATTTAATTTAAAATACAATTTAAAAAACAAAAAAAAAACCAACATTCAAAAATTAGCAAATAGAATAGAAACCAGAATGCATCAGACCTATGACATATCTGTTGCATCACCAAAAATATACATGTGCCGTTCTGACTGGCTGTCAGATTTGAGAACACCATTAGCATGAGCAATAGCCCTTTTGTTTTCAAACCAGATCCTCCATGGAACGTGCGTGTCTGTGAATATGCCTCATAAATGGAATATTGTGTGACAGTATTGGATGAAAGCTGTTCTGTCAGCTAAATATTTTCCAAAAGAAGATATTCAGCAAAATAAATCTGTCTGGGCATTTCTACTGCCTGTTACTGCAGAATGTTTTGGAGCTTATGAAAATACTGCAATATAGCAAGTGTACTATCACTGGCTTTTCCTTAAAGGTTAAAAGTGAATTTTTGTTGTTTGTTGTTGTTTTTTTCTCTGCAAGCATCTGGGTGGCATTTTAATCAAGTTCTCATGGTAACCAACATAATTTAAAAGTGCTGGATCCAACAGAAAATTGGTCTTTTTCAATATGTTTAAAGCGGGTGTTAAGTCAGTGTTGTTAGTTATTTTAAGTGTCTCTGGTACAGAGATGATGAGAAAAGGAAAATGGGATAAAGTCTTACTGAATGCAGAAAATCTTGATGATCTCTTCACCAGGTCTTACGGTCACACTTTTTTAAAGAGCGTGATTAAAAATAAAACTATGTGCTGCTTAAGTCTTGTCTTCTTGATGGATCCTGGCACTACAGGTACAGCATACAGTAGGTTATGTCATGTCTTTTAATTGCTAGTATAGGCAACTTTATGCAAAGGTACAGGACAAGGAGACTGGGAGGGGGAAGGCACTGGGAGTTGGAAGGGAGGTATTTGTGTTCGCTACTTGAGAATATGGGCATTCATCAAAACTAATAGTTACGTATGAGTATTGCACATGGCATTTAGGAGATTACATGCATTTCAGCTTGTGTCTGTTTCTTTGCGGCACATAATATAAATGTGTTAAATGTCATTCTGTGCTCTATGCTTAGAGGGAAGGGGTTAAACACTGAGGTTAAACATGTTAGTTATTCTGCAGTGAAAACCCACCCTTTTGAGCAGTGAAGACAAAGCCTACATCTTCAGAAAATGACCACAAATGGGATTTACAAAGATATTAGGATAGAAGGTGTGAAAGAGTACAGCTGGTTAGGGAATGGGGAGGGACAACACCTGTCTTGAATTCAAGGAATATAGCTCCCCACACCTGCTTGGGCTCCTGCATAGCAAACACATCACTTTTCTTCTGTGCAGCAAGACCCCAGATCCATTACCACGGGTAATCCATTACTATGGGTCATCTGTTTGTGGCTCATAAGGCAGAACCAGACCTGTCAGTCAGTGGCAAGGGAGGAGAGATCCAACCCTCCTGAAAACCTCCACCTGTTCTGTTCCACCTCTGCAGCGACACATGGGCTTTTTAGACCCTTCTGCTAAAGAGGAACTCTTCGTTTTTTAACAAAATTTTAAATAGGAATTGCCCTGTCCCCACTCGCCTATTTCAGTTTTCTCCTTTAGCTGTCCGTTTGGGCCTTGTGGGGGGATGCTATCCCCATCGATCTGCAGAGATGGGCACTTAGCAGCTAATAAAAATAATGAGGCACTTGTCATGTGTATTGTACAGTAGTTCTTTACTAGAGATCTTTGTACATCCAACGTGTGGTGTCTTGTGTCACTAGAAAGAATCCCTCTATAAAAACTAGTTGGTTGGGCACTTTTTCTTTGTGATGGAAACGGAAAATATCTCTTTTCTCATTTAGGAAGCTGCAACTGGGCCTGGCTCACTCTCACTAAACAACACTGTGGTCATGGCTGTGCGGCATGTCTACTTTTAAAGTCTGTACAGCCAGCCTTACAGCCTTCAAAGCAAAAGCATTTGGATGGTTGACATATGAAACCCAACTATGTCTTTTATGACTTCCCAAGAAACCTCAATCCCCTAATAAAACAGATGTTTTATGTCAAGTCTGGAAGGTGTGGGTTTTACGTTTTTGGTTACCCTGAGCTTGGCAGAGGATTTTCATTTCTCTATCTGAAATGCATGTCACTTCCCATTCTACCCAATGAAAATCTTCATAAATTGCTCTGAACCAAAAGAAGCCTGAAATGTGATGATGGCTGCAGAGTTCTGGCCCGCCTGCATCAAATGAGGTGACTTTTTAAAGGAATAATAAGGAATCACTTCAAGACAAAACTTCTAGCTCTTGGAACATTTTCACAGAACTCACACAAAGCACCAATTTAAATCCTAAACCCAAATTGGAAGTGCTCAGCTTGCATGGAATGAACTTTTATGTCCACGCTGCTTCAAAAACAGGAGCTTTACATTTTCATTCACCCTTATGTTTAGTGCTATACATTATATAGTTTGAATCGCCCTACCTGAGAAACAGCTATGGAGACCACATGTGTGTACATGTACTTTCCTTCATTCTGAATGGTGTAGCAATATGCTTAGTGTAGGGTTCCGCACAAGGCCATGATAGAAAAATGTCCTGCCACCCTCCAGCTCTGTTTCCTCTGAAAACCTCCCCAAGCTTAAACTTAGTCTAAGATAATACCGAAAACAGGTAAGGAAACTGTAAGACGAATTTTGCACCGTCTGTAAATTGGGCAGAAAATCATGATGCTCGGCTCCGGTAAAAGGTATTGCCTCACCCACTTTGTCTCTCTAATATCCCTGGACCAACACAGCTGCAACTTGCTCCACTCCAGAACAGCAACCCATAATTCAGACGGTGCAAGCTCATAGTAAAACCGGGCCATATGCTCAGGAAAATCATCGTGCTGATTTGTTAGCCCAAAAAGAAGCCTGTGGTGGGATTCTATGGAAAGAACCCAGGCAAATAAAAGACTTCTGTCTTTCCTGAGAGCTACTGATATTTAAGATTGCCTTCTTACAGGCCTTCACAGCAACTTCTATAGTTTCCTGAGTTTCTTGTAACAAACTGCACAATTGCGGATGGGTTTGTGACATGTCTGGCTTGGTTATTCTTTGTCCCTCTTTCATCTCACTCTCACAACAGCTATTCATTGCTGCTCATTTCATTTCTTGTCTTAAACCTGCAATATTTAATTTCTTACCAAAGCTTCCATCGAGACAGTCTACGACTTGCTTTTTCCTTGCTTCACTACTGTCGGCGTCTTTACATTTCTCATTCTCTTCCCCCCAATTTTCTGTGTCTGTGTCTGTGTCTGATACTTCCTCTATTCCCAACCCTCCAGATTGTTCAGTTTTCTGTTGTTCTTGTTTGAGTTTAGCTCTCAATCTGGTAAGTGGGGGTGAGATTCGACCTCCACTTGTGGGTAGTTCTTCCCCAGGTCCCACCATAGCTACTGGAATATCTGGAATTATATTTACAACATACACATGTGGCAACTCCATCTCCATACAATTA
This sequence comes from Chrysemys picta bellii, assembly GCF_011386835.1. NCBI lineage: Eukaryota > Metazoa > Chordata > Testudines > Emydidae > Chrysemys > Chrysemys picta. The sequence continues at coordinate 33,062 of NW_027053179.1, read as the reverse complement.
TCCTCCTCGTCTACTTGAGGTATCTGCTTATTCTCACCTTCGGTGTCTATTACCTGACAATACATATTCTCCAGAATATCACAAGTTTGTTCTAATGCCTGTGTTCTGTGAGCTAGCTCTGCTATTCTCACTTCTTGCCACATCAGAATTTCATAACCAGCCTTTTGTAATTGTTACTTGCTGTAGCTTAGGTCTCTTGCCAAACTGTCCTTTGATCAAGGAGTACGGAATTTATCTCTCTTGTCCTGCTAAGCTGTTCTCTCAATGTGTTATTAGTTTCCTGTTCTCTGGACAAGACTTGTCTCGCCTCTTCCAGTTGCTCAACCTTCCTATTAAATCTTCTCCCCAGGATATTACATGCAATGTATACACGATCCGTGGCTATTTCTTTCATCTCTTGAGATTTTTCCTTTACTTTTTCCTTCTCAAAGAGCGAACACATTAAATTCCAAGGATCTCTATGGGCCCACAGGATGCCACTGCTTGGTCTTCTAGCTAATCCTCCCCCATGGATTTTGATGTAGTCTTGCACAAAGGCCTCCAGGGACGTTTGTGGGTCTGTTAAAACACGTCTGAATGGATAATTTATTCTGTTCCATACTTTCCTTAGAAAAATAATAGAAGGCATCCCTGACTTGCTCCTGATAAATATCTTATAGTGATTTCTCAATTTGAGAAGGGCTTATGGTGCTTACTTCTCCTTCAGCTGTTTACAGCTGGAGTACACCGAGAGGAGGGGCGGTGACCATGGTAACCCCACAAAGTGGCACAGTCCAGAGGAGTCTAAAATTCGAGGAGCTTATTAACAAATTTGGGGAGCTTATTACTGACAGATGACGGTGAACCATCTGACTCACTCTGCCATGCCGGATAGGGTTTCTACCTGTATGTGAATGCTTGGATCCTTTTACACAACTGTGGTCTTCCTATTTCTTTCCCCTGAGCTCAATTCTTACAACATGACACAGACACACAAACAAAACAACATAAAAGGCAAGCAAGCATAAGCAGGAACTCTCTCTTTTAGTTCATTATAACTTTTGACCTATATATATATTTTTTCCCCTCAAACCTTTGTTTCTTATTGGTTTCATGTGTTCTCTATGGTCCTGCTGTCGGGCACCAAATCTGTAGCCTTTTATTCTATTTAATGTTAATCATACTTTAGTGATTTCTGCTCTGGCAGCTACAGTCTCAAGTTCAACAGAGTTATCTCGGTTTGTTCTGGATCTAGAGTTAATAGGAACACATAAAACCATGGGCAAATAACACACACAATTATCAGAGCATCTATTTTTAGTAGTTTTATTAAAGTTACCAAGAAAGCTATAAATGTCACAGCATATACAATTCCTAAAGATAAATATAATGCACCAGTTATACCTACAGACATACTCACATCCTCTGAGATGGTGTTAGTCTGTTTGCCCTCTTATGGATTGATCATCAATACGGGAGTGGTTCCTGCTGGAGTTTCCCCCCGGAAGCTCAATTTTCCTGTTCTGGGCACCCTTTTTTATACTGTGAGTCTGTCTATACCTACATTCTGTGCATGTACATGAAAGTGTCAACCCTGTCTTTCTTATTGGTTTGTGTGCCCTGGAAACACAAGAAACCCTGAATTTTATAGGCCGGGTAGGTTCTTATGAACATTGACGTACCACCTTTATCCTGCAGTTAGGGCACGTGTTAGAGACAATATTTGTCGTTACAGTATTTTATCATTTAAATTTAATCTTTCCAGCTATACTTTCACAATATTATTGGTTGGTACCTCTTTCCCATCGGGTTATTTCTCGGTTATTGACATGCGCCATCATTTCTTGTCTCCAAGGCCTAAAATAACTAAGCTAAAGTCTTGCAGGCCTCACCCTACAGATTTTTGCATTTCAGCTTGTTTTACTTCTGTCCATTACATAGTTTCTCTAAATACTGATCAATGTTTTACTTTTATAATTCTACGAATCAACTCTGATAAACATACAGTGAATATATGTAATATAACATATTGATTGATCATAACATCACACGATGAATGAATACTAAACTGAAATCATTGGCTTTCGAGAGGAGAGGAGTAAGGTGATAAGATAAAGATATAAAAATGGTAGACGGGAAACTTCTAATCGCCCTTTCTCACAATACAAGGAAAAGGAGGCATTCGGTGAAACTGAACAGCAGAATATTTAAAACTGCTAACGGTTGTACAGCACATCAGCTGGGTCACCTCTGCTGAGAGCCTGCTATGGAATCTTGGTCACTGTTTAAAACATGCCCCTGGATTTGAACCAATGCATCCCTGGAAGGTGGATCAAGTCCTGAATATAAAAGTGAAAAAATTCATGGGCATTCATCTTGATCTTCCACCTCTAATGCAGAAGAAGTCTTCCTAGAGTTCTTTACACCTTCCATTTCACATCATACTGATAGACGCTGGCCTGCAATATGACTTCCATAGCACTGCTAGTTGTCACCATGGTTCCAAAGATCTTGTTGGAATGTGGCAAACCATTTTACCCTCTATAATTATTCATGAAATAAAAATACTGTATCTCTCTCTCTTTCATTCTGCCTTTTCATGCTTTTCCAAACATAACATACTCATCTATTCAAATACTTTCCATGAACTTAACGTTGCTTTGTAAATGGCCCAATAGCCCCCGCCTATTTTTAAGGTTGCCCGACACTTCCTATTAGAAGAACCTGTTTTCAGTTGCTTATAAATTTGCCCAAGTTTAACTGTTTGGGCTGAAATTTTCCATCCAGTCTCTGCCTCGGATTGTTTTTAATGAAATTTTTAAAAAAATCAATCCAGCTGTTTGAGAACGAGGCTAGGGAAATCTGTCACTGAGGAGGGGGAGACTGGGTCTGGTTGGGAGAGAGGAGAGTAAAGATTAGGACCAGAAGCTGATGAGGGAAACAGGGAGGGGACTGGGAGCCAGTTAGTTTGTGGGGGAGCACTGAGATGGATGAGGCCTGGGGATTGGAACTAAGGGGGGACAGATCTAACAAGGAGCTGGTTGCAGGGGGAGAACTTGGACGGGCTGGGTAAAAAGATTGGGACAAGGAACCAGGGAAAGGATGGGGGAGCCTGGGAGATGAAGGGAGGGAGAGACAGCTTAGATGAGGGACCAGGAGATGGGAACTGGGACTGGCAGGACAAGGAGACTGGGAGGAGGAAGACACTGGGAGTTGGGAGGGAGGGAGATTGGGACTTGGACAGCAAACCTAGATGGGTATACGAGGAGTAGCTGGGCAAGGAGATTGGGACTGGGATGAGAAGCCTGAGGAGTGGAAACTGGGACTGGGTACGCAACGAGAGTGGGAGTGGGGCAAGGAGGTAGAGGGATGGGGAAGAGACAGGACTAGGACAGGGACAGGTTTGACGGCAGGGCGCAGAATGGGTCAGGCTTGAGGAAGATGGGAAGAAGAGTCTGTGCCCACTAGAGCACATTCCCCTCCAGAGCCACGCTTAGCACCCAAGATCCCCAAGTCCCACCATTCCTCTGCTGTCAGCGAATGTCTGTGAAACCCACCAGCAAAGTGTGTCCCTCCCTCCCCAATGCTCGTCCACAGTGAGGATGGCAGCCTACTATTGTTATCATTTACCGGTGTCTCAGTTTGCAGAGATCTGTGTGGTGGATCTATAGATTCCAACCTTCTGATGACATGTGTGGGCATCATATGATAACACATGATGGAATTGTTCTGTTTTTTCAGTTTGCTTTTTTAATAGAAAATTACACACCACAAATAACAATAAAAGTACATTATTAAGGTTCAAAGTCAAGTGCTCAAAAGTTCGGAAATGCCAGAATTAAGGTTGCCTGTGTGGTACTGGGAAGTCATGTAGACCAAACTTTTCACAGCTGGTCACTAATTGTGTGCCCTGCTTTTTCTGGACACACAATTTGAGTCCCTGGTTTGCAAAACTGAGCACTCACATCTGCAGGTGAAGTCGATAGGAGCTGTGCTTAAACTTTCGAAGTGCCATATAATGCTAAGTACTCTGAAAAATCAAGTCCTAGGTGTCTCACATTGGGTACCCAAAATTAGTGGATACTTTGACTTTAATCTTTCCATGCCTCAGCTCCTCACATGTTGATAGTATCATCCTCTCATCTCACATGGGTGTTGTGAAGATAAATTATTTAGTGTTTGTGAAGCACTCAGATATTATAGTTGTAAGCGTCCTTGAAGTTGAAGTTGAAAAGCCCGTGAGGAAATTAATCATTCTTTCTGCAGGATTCGGAAAGTGTGAAGGAAGTAAGGCCTGGGGCCAAACAAGGAACAATGATGAGAAAACAAAATATTGAATAGCTGCTCATTAAGTGAACACTGTCCATCCGATGCACTGAATGAGATAGGGGGGTCTGTGGGAAAAAGAGTATGTGACCACGCAATTAAAGACTGCATCATAATACATCCTATTACTCCTGAGGGGAATCTGTGCCAAAAAATTAAAAATTCTGCCCACACTATTTTAAAATTCTGCAAATTTTATTTGTCAAATAAATGTGGAGGTTCCAGCATGGCAGTACAGAGCACAGGCCACTGGCTGCACAGAGGTGGGAGATCACTGTGCAGCTCCCTCCCAGCCCACAGACTCAGCGGTGAGGCTGCACCCAACCCTGCCACCGCTCAAGGACCAGCCCTGCCCCAGAACACCCCAGGGCCCTGCCCCTCCATGCCAAGTGCACCAGGTGTGGGCAGGCAGGCTCAGCAAGGCAGGATCCAAGTGTGGAGGGGCTTAGTGTTGGGGGATCCAGGTGTGGGTTGAGAGGGTTCTGTGTGGGACAATCTGGGTGCAGGCAGCTCAGTGCGGGATCCGGGTGCGGGGGGAGATCTGGATTCACAGAGGCTTGTTGGGGGGTTCTGGGTGCAACAGTAATGGGACTCAGCAGGGGAGTCCATGTGAAGGTGGTTGGGGCTCAGCGGGGGGGACTGGGTGTGGGGGGACAGAGCTTAGCAGGAGGGTCTGGGTGTTGGGGTGGTCCAGAAGCTGGGGGATGGGGCTTGCTGGGGTGGGGATCCAGGTGAGGGTGGTCCAGGTGCAGGTGGAGTGGGGCTCATTGAGGGGGTCCTGAGTGTGGGGGTGGGGTGAGGCTTGGCAGGAGGGTTTGGGTATGAGGGGGTCTGGATGCATGGGGGTTGGGTGGATGGGGGAGCAGCTCCCTGTACAGAGTTCCCTTCCCCTGCAACTGAGGAACAATGGGTGCAGGAAGTGTGTGTGTGGGGGAGTTTACAGAGCTTCCTGCAGCTGGGGAGAAATCTGGGGGTGGGTCTGACCCAGCCCCGGATGCTGTGCAGAGGAAGAGGAAGTCCTGTCCTCCCAGCCCAGCTGGGACTAGCAGCTGAGCCCAGCGCAAGGGTAGGAGCCACCAGCCAGTTCTTTCCCAGTCCTGCCCCGCGGTGATTTACCTCTTTTGGATCCCCTGGGAACTGGAAACATACTGCTGGGGAGGGTCGCATGACTGCTCTTGTGGCTTCCCTTTGCTTCCCCATCAGAAAGTCATTTTTTCTGCAGGGAAGCAAAGAAATCTGTGGGGGACATAAATTCTGTGCTTGCGCAGTGGCACAAAATTCCCCCAGGAGTAATGACATACACACGATGTGGCTAAAGTAAAGTTTCACAGGCAGCCTGAATTCTAGCATTTCCTAATTTTTGAGTGCCTGACTTTGAAACCTGAATAATGCTCTTTTAACATAATCTTTTGTGGGCATAAGTCAATTAATATTAAGAATACTAATAATATGTTTTTTCATTTATGTTTGTTCTTAATGTTCCTGATCAACAAAAAGAATAGCAAATATTTTCTTTTGTAAGTGAATAAAGTTTAACACTGGACTGGTTTGCATGCTTATGCTTAAGTGATTGCCACAGCTGGGTTTTGCAGCTAGATGGTGATTAATTTTGCAAGTTTTGTGCCCAGAGCCTTCAAGAAAACTCTGTGTCTCACCCTGAAAGCCAGCAGAAGTCTAGCAGTAATAATTAGCAAGCCATAAAAATCGACCTGATTTGTGAGAACCACTGAAGGATGCAAAGAGACATTTCTATTCAAGGATATAGGAACAAAAGTGCATGGTTACTCACCCAGTCATGTCGGACCTGAGTTTTAAGGGAATCTCAACTGATAAGTGTTCTACAGTCAGAATACTGCCTATTCATCCAACTCAGCTAACATAGTGCATAAATCATCTTTGAACCAGAGACAGTCCCTTTGGGTCATAGTTGAGGTCATTGGCAGGGCAGTGCTTCAGATTGCCTGCCGTCAGTGAAAAAGAAAATATACACAAGACTGCTTCCATTGCTGCAGCTTCAGGCTTTACAGATATAAAACATTAGCATTTAGCGTCTCGTCACAGATCTCTTGCAAGTAGCAGCTTGGGTTGCATAACCTAGACCTTCTGGAAGGGTTTCTTGCCCATCTGTCTACCTACCTTTTGTCTTTACAAAAGACATTTTTTCCATCAGCTGATCTTTTTAATATGCCCAGCCAACTAACTACCTTAGTGCCTTCTTGTATTGCATTGGCAGGATGAAAGCAAGCTGTGTCTGCAGCACACTGTCATGCCTGCTGACAGTGCCCTCTGCCTGAAACTCAAGCGAGAGAATGTAGTCTATAAAGTGCTCTTTTTCTAAAAATCGCAAGACAAACAGTGGGAGGAGAAACTGAGGCATAGAGAGGGGAAGTGATTTGCTAAGGTCACCCAGCAGGCCTGTGGCAGTGCCAGGAGTAGAACCCAGGTCTCCTGAGTCCTTTTCCAGTGGCCTTTTTACTAGTAGGCACCAATTTAATGCCTGATTCTCATGTACTCTAAGGCCTCTTTATACTTGTGCTGGCAGGGTAAAGAGGGCTTACTGTAAATGAACACCAGGCCCTCCATAGCTGCTGAATACTATATGACTTGACTTTACTGACCACAACTAAACTCACACAGTGTATCTGAGAATGGGAGTTTATAATTCACTGGAAAGCTAGCCATGAGAAGAGCAGCGTAGATTAGTATTTGGCTGAATAACAGTAATTTTACCACACTACTCTAGACACTTTAAACCAAAACATGAAAGCTGTTAAAGAACCCCATGGAACAAAAGAGAGAGAATAAAACCTCAAAGATGAACAGACTCATTGTATGCTTTTTAAATGATATAGTCTTTAGAGCAGATTTGAAACAACTCAGATCCATAGCACCTCCCAAAGCATGTGTCAAAACCATCTCTATTTATACATGCCTAAGTGAATTACCAGGATCAGACAGTGCTCTGCATTCATCACCCCTCGCAGTCTCTTTCACTCACTGCTCAGTGACTCAACTCCTGGTTGAAGATCTAACCTCAATGAGTGCAAGGGCTACCTTAGGTATAGGAAGTGCTTGCTCTCATCAGGAAAATGGCCTTGACTGATGGCTTGTGGATGCACAGCACATGCTGCCAGGGTATAATGGCATTAGATAAAGACTTGGTAGGCTGCCAGTTCCACCCATCCTCTGCAGAGCTTTTTGCACCTTCTTCCTGTGAAGCAGATTGTACTGGTCATTGTCAGAGAAAGCATACTGACCTCCTTGAACCACGGGTGTGATCCAGCCAGGCAATTCCTATGTTTCCTCCCACTGTCTGCCTGTCTCGTGTTCAGAAAAATACATTTGATGGCATGGGTATTTTTTCAAACCTGTTGAACAATATTGCTGTCATATCTATCTATCTATCTATCTATCTATCTATCTATAGTGAAGATAATACATATGTCCCGGGCAGGCACACCCCAGCTCTCGAACTTCTGAAGATTATCATATGCAGCTCAGACGGTCCGTAAGTTTGGCCACCCCGATATATATATTAGTCTGCATTAAGCACAAATGTTATAGCACTTATATAGCCTAAATTGGCCTATACATTTACTGTAATCCTGTTCTCCTGTGCTAAGTATCCCATAATACCTTGTATCAGCTGAGGCAAACTTTGGCTTAAATAGATAGGAAAGCTGTCAGGATTCGGACTTATGAGTATTTTACCATAGCAACAGATAGGGAGTTATTCTCACAGGCCAATACTGGAATGTCCCAAAAGACATATGATTGTTCCACCCTAGAACATACCTAGGAGATGCCTTCATGCCCTTTGATACCTGGAATGCATGTGTTCAGAATAAAGAGATAAAGGGTATACCATGGTACTAGGTAGAAAGCTGACTGATTAAATCTTGTTTCAGATGATATGTACAGTACCTTTTCTTCGTAAACAGGTAGGGTATAAAAAGATGACTTTAGGAGCACACTTTCTGCGTAAGGTGATTGTAACAACTGTGCATGAGACGACTTCCTGGAGACTGGTATCAAATTGAACCTTTGTCCTGTACTGTAGACCTGACTGATGTTGATTATTTTGTCTCTGGAATATATTTCATAGAAAACCAAAATGTGGTCAAGCAGTTGACTATAACATTTATCAACAAACCTGTCCCCACTTTCTGAATTTGTTTATCCATCATATTGTATCATTTGTTTGTTTGTTTCTTGGACGTTCTCTTCTTCTTCCATTCTGTGCAATTTTCTTACTCTTTCCCTCTCCCGTGCCCCAGGCTCATATTTTCCCTCTCATTGAAAACCCAATACGAAAGCCATTTACTACCTATGGGAATGTCAGGTCTTCAGAGTTGGGGGCGACAGGTGCACCTTCAGAAAAATAGAGCTATTCACAGAAGCCCAAATGGCTACACAAATTAGGTAACTGTCTGTGCAAATGGGAACTTGCAGGGAAAGCATGCAAATGCCCATTCGAAAGGCTCAGTACTGTGACGGTGAGTGCTGCTGTCCCCAGTCAGGTGTGATTTAGGAGTGGTCATACGTCTCAGATGAATTCGCTCAGGTTGCTCCGCAGCACCTCTGGGCCTGAGATGCCCAGATTTTCTTTTTAAAAATCTTTACTAAAGATTTTAGAATTACAACAAAATTACAGCAAAAAATTAATCATCAGAGTGCAAATATAAAACCAACTGAACCAACAACATGATCCATGTAAGCCTAGGCCCTAGATCCTTGTAAGCCTAGGCCACTCCACTGTTCCCCAATACCCATCTGAGACCTGATCTTCCAGTCTTAGTTCAGGCAAAGCTCCCATTGAGGATGAGGACTGCAGGATCAGCCACCTCCATTTCAGATTCCTCTTGCTTACTTATCTGCTCTCCCCCACATGCACACACACTTCTGAAACTAACCAGAGGAGAAACTGATTAATTTAATTTTTGAGCCGGAAGTAAATATGGTGGAAAAAGGTTTGGCAGGGGAGAAATACCACATCGTAGAATATTCAAAATTCTATGCTTGTTTGCTTGCTTTTCTTTCTTTTTTCTTTTTTTTAAAGGTTTTGTAGCACAAAATATCTACAGGTACTTGGTTACAGTTATAAAGATATGAGGGCTTGTGTGTGTGTCTGTGTACAGACATGTTCACAAGTGTGTGCATGTATATATGTGTAGCTTATAAAAAGCTAGTTTTTCTTTAAGTGGGTGTTTCCTGTGTGCTTTTGTTTGCCAGAGATCAATGGGTGGACGTGATATGACCCCACTCTTTTTATAAGATCAGAATGTCATGGCACAAGTATTGCTCAGTACATTCCCTAGAGAAGAAAATTCCAGTACTCACTCAAGTTTACTGTAAATATAGATGCATGCATGCTTTGCAAATGGTCTCTTTCCCTTCAGTTCTCCAGGCCTTCCTCTTGTCTCTTTTTTAGATTTTTGGACTGCAGTAAAACAGTCTCAGGTTAGTGTTCCCCCTGCCTTTCAGGTTTTCCAATAGCGTAACCGAGAAGCAAAGATGCGTGTGATTCTGGACATAGAGACCTGAGAACAAGCTTCCCTCTGTTGGATGCCCTTTTACAGCATGAATAAACAATAAATCTGTTAGACAATAAGACATTTCTGCTTCCACTGCTACCCCTAGAATGACCGCCCAGTGTGGCTGAGGATTGCTAAGTGCTGCTGAAAGCATTCTCAGAAAAAGGGCCCTTGATCTGGGTGGAAGTCTCATTGACATTAGTGAGAGTTTTTTGCACCCAGCAAGGCAGCGCACCTGCCTTAAGGGTCCTTTCTTGATATCACGCACATACCTCATCTCTGAGCTTTTAGTAAATCTGTAGGGTAATTGCCCTTAGTCACTGAGCCAAGGCCTTGTTTGTGAAACCCAAGACTGGCAGGAGACAGGCAGCCTAGGAAATAATAATCATGTCAGGCTCTTTGCCTCTCAATTCTCTTGCCAATATTTTCCCCAAAAGTGTTGGAAGAACGACGTGACTAAGCTTCCTAATTAGCTGTGGGGGTGTCGTCACTGCAGAGTTAACCAGGGTGTTCTGCTCCCAGATTAGCCTGGGTGCGTGCAGCCTCACAGCAAAGCCCTACCTGAGTTACTATGTGCTCACTGGTGCTGCACTCCCCTAGGTGTGTCATACGGCACATCCCATGTTTCACTGTGCGGCAGTAATCACTGTGTGATTCTTTTCCAGTGAATTGTGGGAGAACTTGTCTGTCCTTCTGGGCACACAGGGGGAATGGTGGAAAGGCATTGGGGGATTATCAGCATTTGAGTGATTTCGCCTGCTTCCTCACAGCAAAATGTGGTGGGTTATCGTCTCGAGTGAAAGTAGAACCCAGGGTCTGATCCACACCCCCCAACTGTGCCAGCTAGGTCAGGTTGAAAGCACCATCAAACTCAGGTGAGAGGTTTGTGTGTGTAGAAGAGAGGGGCATTAGGGGCACCACAAGTATGAACCTGAGCTAACTGGAGGAAAGACATAACCCTGCATATACAGATTGAGAGACTGTCTCATGGGAATTGTATGTTTGACAGTTGCAAATTGAAATTCAGGTACAAGTGTAAGTTACAAAAGAGAACTGAGCAGGGTCTGTTGCTCTCTTTGCTGTCACCATCTTGGATTTTAATCCAGAGTGGGACACTATGAATAATATTCAAGGCGATCTGTCATTTAAGTATACATGTTGATGGTTACATTTCTAGCGTCTGCTGTGGCTCTCAGGGGAGGTAACGTGCCAGGTGCGTAGGGGGAGGCGTAACTTTTTAAAGAGTTGCGAATGTGGCTCATGCAGGGCCGGCTCCAGAGTTTTGGCCGCCCCAAGCAGCCAAAACAAAACAAAACAAAAAAGCCGCTATCGCAATTGCGATCGCGATCTGCGGTGGCAATTCGGCGGGAGGTCCTTCGCTCCCAGGCGGAATGAGGGACCGTCCACCGAATTGCTGCCGAATACCTGGACGTGCCGCCCCTCTCCGGAGCAGCCGCCCCAAGCACCTGCTTGACAAGCTGGTGCCTGGAGCTGGCCCTGGGCTCATGTGAGGCAGTTGTTGCTCTCTGAAAATGTTTCAAACCTTGTAATTATATATATGAAGTGGCTCCTAGGTCTAATTAATTTTAATTAATGTTCATGCATTAATTTCATGGACAACAGATCACCTGGGTTCCCATTTACCAAAGTGATACTTTCATATAGAAGAAATATACTTAAATAATGTTTCCAGCATATTGGGCTCATATAGATTCTCCTTCAGGCTCTCTTCCCTCTAAGCCCAGAAATATGCACAGATTCATGGTGCAGAAGCAGTAGTAACGTGAACTTCTATCATAACCAGCTACAGTCTCATGCACTGCACTCTCTCCACAGCCCACACTAAGCATTCGTCCAAAGGGGAGGAGTAATCTTGGGGGACTAGGTCAGGGAGTGTACATCAAAAAATGCTGACCATGCTCTTGACTCAGGCGTCTCTCACAATGTCCCACAGTAGTCCAGCTGCCATGGGATTTGTGGAGTGTTAGATCTATAGGTTTGCAAGGAAAGTCTGGAATGAGTGAAAAAGTTGCACATCAGAATTCTGCTCTGGGCTGATAGTTGCAAGGTATCTGGTTTTCGACTGAAACGCCCGGTCGAAAAGGACCCTGGCAGCTCCGGTCGGCACTGCTGTTGGCAGCTCCCTGCCTGGCTCCGCACAGCTCCCGGGAAGTGGCCGGCATGTCTGGCTCCTAGGTGAAGGGGCAGCTAGGGAAGCGCCGTGTGCTGCCCCTGCCTGCAGGCGCCACCCTGAGTGCCGGCTTCGCAGCTTCCATTGGCCAGAAACCATGGCTACTGGGAGCTGCGGGGGTAGCGCCTGCGGGCAGGGCAACACACGGAGCCCTCTGGCTGCACCTCCACCAGGAGCCAGAGGGACATGTCGCCGCTTCCCAGGAGCCGAGTGAGGTCAGCGATGCCCAGAGCCCGCACCCCTCACCCCCTCCCACACTCCAATCCTCTGCTCCAGCTCTGAGCCCCCTCCAGCACCCAAACTCCCTCCCAGAGCCTACACCCTGCACACCCTCCCACATGCCAACCCCCTGCCCCACCCAGGAACACCCTCCCGCATCCTGAACACCTCGGATCCACCCCGGAGCCTCCTCCCATACCCCAAAACCCTCATCCCCACCCCCACCCGAGAGCCCGCACCCCCAGCAAGAGCCCATATCCCCTCCCACACTCCGAACCCCTCAGCCCCACCTCCTAGCCCCCTCCTGCACCCCAATCCCCTCATCCTCCGCCCCACCCCAGAGCCCACATCCTAACCTTCTGCCCCAGCCTGGTGAAAATGAAATATATTGTGTATAGTGAGACCTCATTGGAAGGAAAGGAAATTAATTCACATAAACAGGGGGTTGGATATGAATTTTCAGTGTAGTTAATGTCCTCATTTTGAACTCAAGTAAGTGAGCATTTGCTTATCATTTGAGTATGCAGCAGATCTGCAGCAGTGGCCCTGTTTGCCTTTCCCAGGAGAGGAATAGCTCCCACTGAAGTTAATAAGAGTTACTCCTGTTCTGCAGGGAGAGAGCGGTCATTGGAGAATATATATTAGCGCAATTAAACATGTTCAGAGCAACCAGACCCAAGCTGCTATGGATCATGGAGCCTCTTGAGGGAAAAGACACAAAATCAAATCAACATGCCTGAGAAAAAACAATGAAAATCAAATTTTCAAGAGCGTGTTCCAAAGTGTCACCCTTGCAATTGTTCATACTCCCCCTCCCATGCTCCATCTTCACAAATATGCATTTGCATATGTAAATTGAGAAGCTGCACAGCTATTTAGCTAATGTGCATATGCAAATGTAAACACAATTTTGTTGGCACAGTTTCAGAGCCCACGCTGGAAAATGCGGGCCTGAATGTTAGCAGGTACAAGGCTGGGAAACTTGTACAACTCGTGTCTAGTGAATAAGCAGAGGACCCTTATGTCTCCAGGGTTGTAAGTACGGCAGCTTTCACAAGCACTAAATTCCCACGAAAAATTTTAATAAAAATATTATTTTTGAAAACCCAATTTATTTTCATTATTTCTTAACAAGCTGATGTTTGTTTCAGGCAGGATTTCAGCTGGCAAAAATGTTGAGATCTTGGAAGCCAGACAAAATATTTTGCTGTTGTTTTAAGTGTAACGTATTTGTCAATATTTCTAGAATGGTGAAAAATGTCACTTAATTCAGGATAATTAGTGGGAGGCACAGATTATAAATACAGGGCCTGATCCAAAGCCCATTGACTTCCATGCTTTTCAGACTCTTGAATGGTTTTTCTGTTGATTTCAATTGGCAAGGCATTAGGCCCCAAAAAGCATTTGATGTAGGCTCTTAAGGCACTCTCTTTTATGGAACGGTGGCTGCCCAGTTCATTTGTGACTGAGTCAAGCAGTTCACTTTAAGAAAAGGGGGCAGATCCTGAGCGGGTGCTAATTGTCACAGATCCATTATGGTCAGGGGAGTTATTACCATTTGAAATAGCTGAGCATCTTTCCCAAAGTGTAAAATGTTTTATCAAGTTGATGGTGAGCAAGAGAATGCAATATTGATGAACGTCACGCAGTGCCGAGCCAGGTTCTTTGTAGCAGCATTGCGCTTATACAGATCCCAATTCTGTTCTTGCAGATGTCAAGTTTTATCACTGAAAGATTTGTCATTGATTCTCTTGAGAGCAGCATCAGTCCGGCCGTATGCTGAATTGTCCCTGGATTCCTAGATAGGCTCCTGGACAATGCCCATGTAATAGGGTTTCGTGCAGGGTGGGGTAGGGAGGTGAATTTCACTCAGAGAGAACTGCAGTTGAATATCAGTTTTCTCTGTGAACAGAGAATGAGACCTTCTCGTAACAAAATACCTTTTGCCTTTTCCTATGTGAGTCTAGATTTTTTTCTGCAGGTTTATTTCTGTTGTGAAAGGGGCAAGAACATCTCAATCCTTATGTTCTTTTCCAGGGCGGTAAAGAAACAGCTTATTTTAAGCATTTTCTTTTATCTTGCAAATCCCATTCTAAAGGATACCTGTACCTGAAGTGCTGCTGTTCAGGGGCTGTAGCTCAGTTGCGACATTGAAATGGAAAGTATAGTTTCTTCTTGCCAATGTCCTAAAGTGACCATTTGGGGAGGATGGAGGCATGGAAAAGCAGAGGGCACAAATGGCACGGGGACATGCTCTCTGACTGAGATAATTGGATCTTTCTTTCTGGAAACTGGTAAATCTGCTTAAGTGAAGGGGTTTCTCTGGTTCTTCCCAGCTTTTTGAAAGCATACTTTACAGTAAAGGAAGCAGGAATCCTTTATAATTACGTTAGTAGTGAAAAACAGCCAAACTGTAAAAATGCAAATAAGGACTAAGTCATCAAGACACATATTTATTTAACTAAGACCTTAATGTAGAATTGAAAATCTCCATGTATTCCATCAATAAAAGAAACCAAATGTACCAGGTAGAAAGATTTAATTTCCAATTAGATTATTCCAGTACAATCAAAGACAGGCAAGTGGGCAGTTAGGCAAAGAACACTAGAGCATTTCTAATCAGAAAGTTCACTTCTAGGCTTCTAGGCCCTTTCTGGCTGAGCAGTACTGTATAGCAAACTCGTTAAGAGAGCTTCTTTCCCATTTCAGTTATTGATATGTAACCTTTTTGTTGTGTTTGTACAGCCCCTAGCACAATGACGGTCCTGGTCCATCATTAGGGATCTTAGGCACTATTGAAATTCAGATGATGGGGAAGGATAATGAGTACGTTCAGATTAACTAAGAACCAACCTAAGAATCTATCACTGCATTTGAACCCAAATCTATACCGAGTCTTTTGTTTGATTTCGAAAATGTTTGGATGACTCTGTGTCTGTGTGGGGGGGTGGGGGAAGGTGTGTGTGTGTGTGCGCGCACCTGCCCACTGTAGCTATGAGCACCTTGTGCACATATGCCTGGAATTCTTCAGCCCACAGGGTCTGTACACGCGCACGTACAGCCTCATATCCCCTACAGTCAGTCTATAAAAGGCAGAGCATTCCCAACTGCCACTCAGTTCCTGCTCATGCCTCTTGTAGCAAGGTGGTGCCGTGACATCCTCCTGCATCCCTGTTGCTCAGATAGTTTAGAGTGTTGTTAGTGAACGGTTATGGGAAGTCTGACATCCTTAGCAAGTGTGCCACTTGTACTTCTTTTTCTAAGCACACACAGAAGGCTTGCAATGCCCGTTTAAATTGATTCTTGGTAGAAAAAATCTGTCTGACTCTGAGGTACCCCCTTGGGAATGGTCTCTGCCTGCTTTGAAGTCAGTTTCCCTGGCTACAAGAGACATGAGTCTGGGAACTAAGAAATTGGCTGGTTCTAAGAGACCTCATGCTGCTAGCAAACACTCTGAGCCTTCTCATCAGCGCTCTTCTGGTGAGTCAGTGGCCCCTGCTGCCCAAGGCAGGAAAGAACAAAGATCTCCAGGAAGGGCTCAGCACTGATCACCATCTCCAGTACTGACCAAGAAGAAGGCTGAGCGTTGTAATGATGGCAGACTCCTTTGAAACTGCAACAGTACCATGAGTCTTCTAAGACTGTGGGATTGTGTTCCTCAGCGGTGTACTACATCCTGCACCTTCGGTGACCAGCATTACTTCCTCGGTTCCATTGTCATCGATGCTGTATACCTCCTAGTTGTCAGTACTACATCTGGACTTGACTTTTTCTGGGGCTCTAGCGCTGGTACTTGTCATCATGGTACCACTGTTGGTATGGCCCTTACACTTATTCTGGAACTGGAATCCCCATTGTCAGATATCTCTCCTTTGTCTGCTGTATCCAGAACTCTTCTGGGCACGGGAGCCTACATTACTGAAGAAGAAAATATCTGTCTATCCTTGACGACACTGGTGGCTACCTCTCATGTGAAATCCGAGGCTCTTCATTCTATATTTTAGGGATGTGCTCCTCCACTAGAGGATTTTTTTCATTGGCATCCTCATCTCTGTATAGTAATAGGCGTTCTTCTAGGAGGTCTCCACCTTCACCTAGACTAATTCTTGAGAGTGGCTTTGAAGAAAGTCCCTATTGCTGCAGAGCAAATGCTTCAGAGATGTCTCACTCTCCCTGGTTTCTATCTTTGTGGTATCATATGCCCTTCTCTTATGCGGCACATGTTGGCCTCTGTAGAACCCTCAGCATCTTCTGTCTGCTCCTTCCTTATTCAGCTTCATTGAGGTTTAGAGTAAAGTTGACTGCTTCTAAGAATCTTGCTAGGGATCATCAATCATCCCAGCAGAAACTCCTATAAACTGGTTACCAGCATATTAAAGTGAGGAGGAAGACCTTGTGGAAGAATATAATGATCAGCCTATCCCTCTCTAGACATATCCTCATCATCACCTGATAAGGCTGTGTCTTCACTACACATGTGCAGTATAGAGGACTTCAGAGACTTCCAGGATCTCTTTAAAAGGATGACAAACACCATAGAGATGCCCCTGGAGGTTGTCCAGGAGAGATCTCATAAATTGTTTGACATTCTGCACCCAGTAGCCCAGGGTTGTTCAGCCATTCCTGTTAATGAAGGCATTCTCGAACCTGCTAAGGATTTATGGCATATATCTTGGCCACATCCAAGGTTTGGGCTACACTGAAAAATTATATGAGCATAACTGCGTCTGTCAGGGGCATGAATAAAACACTCCTGACCAATGTAGCTATGCTGACAACACCCTAGCTTAGACACAGCTATGTTGACATAAGGAGGCTTCCGTCGACATAACTAACTTTGTTTGGGAAGGTGGTGTTCCTACAGAAAAACTCCTTCGGTCAGTATAGGGCAGGGGTAGGCAACCTATGGCACGTGTGCCAAAGGTGGCATGCAAGCTGATTTTTAGTGGCACACACTGCCCGGATGCTGGCCACCGGTCTGGGGGGCTCTGCATTTTAATTTAATTTTAAATGGAGCTTCTTAAACATTTTAAAAACCTTATTTACTTTACATACAACAATAGTTTAGTTATATATTATAGACTTATAGAAAGAGACCTTCTAAAAACGTTAAAATGTATTACTGGCACGTCAAACCTTAAATTAGAGTGAATAAATGAAGACTCGGCACAACACTTCTGAAAGATTGCCGACCCCAATATAGGGCCTATAGACTCTGTCTACACTATGGGGCTATGCCCACATAGCTATCCCAGTATAGCCTTTGTAGTGTAGACATAACCTAAGAGGGCAAATCAGAAGTACAAAATTCCTCCTAAGGGATAGGAATACTTTTGTACATACCTGGTACCTAGATCATTGAATGTAACAGCAGCTCACAAAAATTTAACTTTCACAAGCTCCTAGGGGTAAAGAACTTATAACAACTCAATGCCCCATTCACAAATATGAAGGGGCATCACAACAATACGCTCTGCTACTCTAGATGCAATTATTTGGCTTAACCATCTAAATGTGAAAGTATAGTTGTTGCTTTACATTTACATCAGCCATACGAAGAAGAAGAAGGAGTCAAAGAAGATGGATCTGCTGGGGAGGAAGGTTTATTCATCTGCTACTTTTCAGTTTTGTATAGTCAATTGTCACATTTTGCTGGCTAAATATGAATTTATGCAATGGGACAAGGTTTTACAACTGTCCAAGAGATCAGAAATGAATTGAAGGCAGTGGCTTCAGAAGGCCAGTTAATGATGAAGACAGCTCTGCAGGCCTCATTGGATGCCTCTGGCACTGCAACCAGGTCTATGGCCACAGCAGTCACTACAAGAAGAACATTTTGATTGCAGTCATCCCAAAAGAGGATCAGGCCACTATTGAAGACCTGCCTTTCGAAGGCCATGACCTTTTAAATTCAGGAACTGATGAAGCACCTCATACTCTGACGGACTGCAGGACAATGCCTCTAGCTCTCTACACACCATCACAGAAAGGGAAGCACACCAGAACTGAGTCAGCCTCCAGTCAGAGGCCTCCCTTTCCTTCTATGAGTACCAACAAAGGGCTCCTGATTTTTCTAGGAGAAGGCCTTGCTTCCAGAAGGAGAGGGGCAGTCCTTCTACAGTGACAGCACACTCATCTTTGGCACAGAGCTCACAGGTTTGATGCTGTGGTCAAGAGTCCTCGACCAGTGAAAGACGATCTTCACCCCTTCTATACTCCCCTTGGCACCCACCTTTCATTTTTTGCGGCTGCCTGGGTTGCAATTACCACCCAGCACTGGCTCTTAGAAATCATCTGTAAAGGATAATCTGTATAATATTAGTCTATGTCAACTCCCTGTCAGGAGTTTTTGTTTTAATAATTATTGGTTCACTTAGAATTTGTAGTTTTTGTGCCCTTTTTAAAAAACAAACAAACAAGCGCATCTGTATTTCAGGTGCTCTGATATTTCCACCATAAACAATAAGTGGGTGAGCCCTAAATATATGCGGGTCTGATTCCCATTTACAATACTGGCAATGTAAATGGGCCTTAGTGGAAATGAGACTTAGGACAATGTAGTGAATCACAGAATCTTAGAAGCAAAGAGCCAGATTCTGCTCTTACACCAGTGTAAATCCATAGTAACTCCCCTGACATTAATGGAATTACCGTGTTGTAAAACTAGTGTGAAATCAGAATAAGGCCCCTAGTAATTAGATTGGAAGGACCTTCCGTATTGGGCTTAAAAATCAAATATAGTCTCCAATTTTGTGCCTTTAATTTTGTGATTCAGGAGAAGGACAGATACCTTTGACACTTTGCCTAGGTTTTAATTTTTGGTTCCCTGGTTTCCATTTTTGTGCTTTTCTTTACAAGGAGTAGACTTGGTTTGGGCCTCACCCAATGCCCAATAAGAATCTTTCCTTGGCCTTCAATGGACTTTGGATTCGGCCCTTTGTACTTGAAGGAAAGACAAAATAGCTAGTCTAAAAGAATGGCTCTGATTGTTTCTAACTAAGCAAATGAAAAACAGTAGATTATATAATGTAGAGCAAACACACTGCACAGTGATTAAACTCTGTACCTCATCATAAGATCAACAGAGTATTTAATGAACCAGTACATCCAAAACCCATTAAAAGAGACTTTTTTAAAAAGCAGTATGATTTGTTTTCCTTTGGTTTACATCAACTATTTCTGCCTTTTTAAAAGGGAACAATCTTAATTGGAAAGCTGATTTTTATTCCTTCATTGGCAAAAGTCTGACTCCAAGTCAGAAGACTACAGCAAGTCCCACACCTCAAGTCCATGGCTATACAGACCACATAGATAGAATCAACTGTGTGATCTCACCCCTCTTCTGCCTTCCTTCATGCACTGCTTTCTAGACCAATAGAGAGAAACGTAAGGAGGGTTTTAAAGCTTAAGATGCACCAAGAGGATACCTCTGAAAGAAGGAGAAGAAAATCACTAGAAAATGAGTAGCGATTTGTTTGGCTTCCTGCTTACTGCAGTGCCAATTTATAGGTCTCATAAACCACCTGGGAGACTTGAGCCATTCCTTGTTTTCAGCTCTGGTAAGGATAGAGATTGCAGTAAATGCTCTCAGTCTTTACACAACGAGGTTCTTTTCTTCAGCCCACAATTCAAGCATCTCTGCATATTTTCCATCTATTTTGTGGTCAAAGGAATAGTGAAAATAGAGAATATTTTAAGCATAAAATAGTCTATGAGAAATGCACAGCTATTGGGTAATTGTTTACAATTTATGGGGGCAAAACCCTCAAAGAAATAATCATAAATGTGAGTAACAAACATTCTTTGCAGGTTTTACAGATAAGAAATTATATTTAGGGACATAGTCTTGCTGGTATTGTAAAGAAACAGGGAACTAACTGCAAACTAGCAGGGCCGACGAGGGTGGGGAAAGCCGGTACAAATTACTGGGGCCCGGCGGTCTGGAAGGGGGCCCCGGGCCCAGCTTCCCACCCCCTTCGTCGGCCCTGTTTAGCTGGTCTGCCCTTGCTGGGGGGCCCCCGAAAAATTTTTCACCGGGGCCCGAACCCATTCTCGGGGGCCCTGCAAACTAGTAGTTTGAACGGTGGGAAAGGAAGAAGTACAGTATAAGTATAAGTCACTGTAGGAGCCCGTTTGTCCCCTGTGGTGCTTGAGATGAAGATGGTCTCAGATTGTGAGCAATGAATAATTCTACCCAGCAACATATTTGTTCATAGAGTCCCGGCATCCTCTAACTTTAGGATCAACTGGTAATTTTGTTAATTAGCTTGCTTCTTCTAGATCGTGAGCAGAGTTAGGCCAATGTTGTGTGCTTTTGGAAATCCCACCCTTGAAAAACTGTTCTGTTAGGAATGTGATCACAGAAGACATTTTAGGAGGGGTAGCATTGGGAAGAACTAAACCCAGAGTTCACTCTGGCTCTGTGCTTTCATTAACTTGTAGTGTGAAGCATTTGTCATGTGCTGGGTTCAGAGCACTTTGGTTTGATACAGCTTAACTAGGAGACTGGGAGCAGGTGTCATGTCAGAAAATATTTGGGGCAACAAAAATATATACACTCACATTAAAAGATGAGACAGCTGCAAAGCCACTGTGTCAAGCCACAAACTCCTGCTGAGTTTAACTCTTTGTGTTAAGTGCAAAATATTTAAATTCCTTCAGCCACAATGCTGATTCTGACAGATATTAGGGTGGTTATTTATTACCATAATTTGTGTTTCGAGGCCAAGGTTTCTCCTTTAGATGGTGTGACGCCTAGTTCAGGGCCAAATACTGTCACCAGTGCACTGTCTGAATAGCTGGGGCGTGTACTTGGGTCCGTGAAGAGTATCTCCATGGCTGTGTCTAGGGCTGCCTTTGTGGTTGCATCATGACCCTTCCATGGGTGGATTGATCAGAGGATCCATAGTGGTGTATCAGCTGACCCCACCTTGCCCACTCTGTCAGCCATCCATGCTCCACCCAGTAGTCAGTGCACAAGGCATCACTGCAGAGAACTGCTCCATGTCATGCAGGAGATGCTGTTCTCACGGGTGGACTCTGGGGTTACTGCTCTGCCCTGTGTAATGGCACTGTGACTCCTTTGTTACTGCTGTGGAAGGATGGGAAGGTTGACCCCACAGCTGTAACTTGCTCTGCAACATTGTCTTTGATTACTTTGATTACAGGAAACATTTAATTAAATACAAGTGTTATATAATCAGGGCCGGCTTTAGGACCCGTGGGGCCCAGTTCGAATACCCGGCGGCAGTCCGGGACTTCGGTGGCACTTTGGCGATGGGGGGTCCGCTCCGCGTCTTCTGCGGCACTGAAGGATCCCCCGCCGCCGAAATGCTGCCAAAGATCCCGGAGCGGACCGCCACCAGGTGAGTAAAAAAATTAAAAAGGCGCTTATGGCGCGAGGCCCTCTTAGGTGTGGGCGCGGGGCCCGATTCCGGAGAATCAGAGGAATCGGCCTAAAGCCGGCCCTGTATATAATGCTCTTTCTGGTACAGTGTGTTGCTTACCTGACCGAGCAGAACTCCTAAGAGGGAAGGATTATACTCTTGTGAGATGAAGCCTGAATTGCAGGAGGGTTGGAATTGCTTTGGAGTAAAAGCAAAGCCTTTCACCTCTGGTTTCAAACACAGCTGAGGTGCGCAGTAGCTGAAAGTTGTTGCCACCCAGTAGCTGTTTGGTATCCTTTGAGTGTTGTGGGCTCAGTCCATTTCCTCATGGAAAAACGTCCACTTCACAAAAACTACCATCACAAGCAGCGATAATTAGCAATCCCTGCAGATAGGTGAGAACCTACTGGCCATGGAGACTATGATACACTCTTTTCCCTGGAGGTAGTTCCTTCGGGTCAGGGTTCAGGCACATTGGTATAGCAACACAAGCCAGCTTCTACAACCACCAGGGCTGTACCTATTCCAGGTCATTTAGGTGTATTACAGTAGTGCCTAGAGAGCCTCAGCTGAAATGGGGCCCCATTGTGCTAGGTGCTGTACATACATATAGGATAAAAAAGTCCCTGCCCCCAAGAGCTTATATTTTAAATAGACAAGGGAGATAAAGGAGATAAAATTACCTTCATGTTATGAATGGGGAATGGGGTCACAGAGAGATTACGTGCTTTGACCAAGGTTACACAGGGAGTTTGACAGAGCTGGGAAGAGAACTGAGCTCTCTTGTGTCTCATTCCAGTATCATAGCTACCCCACTGCCTCTGCCTCTCCCTCTCCCAGACAGCTATTCTGTGGGGAAACAGAGGACTTAAATAGCTAATTCTGTCAATCCAGACTCTTCCACCACCACTACATTAACCTGAGGGAGCAGCGGGGGAGAGAACGTGCCCTTAAGATTGTTGTACCATATTACATCATAATTAGATAACACTGGAATCAGAAAAGAGTGAGGGGTGATAAATGTCACAATTAATTTTAACCATGGAAGCATGACATTTCAAGAGGATGCTCTGTCTGTCTTTGTAATTTTCCAAGGCCTTCATAGCAGTTCAGAAAGGAAACCAGAAAACTATAGTGGAAAAGGCAAACTGACTTTTAAAATTTCTAGCAATGATGTGTTTTAACTATATGATTGATGGACCCTTTTATTCTTTTCATTTATTTACATAACACTATTTAAACACTGCCACCGTGATTAACCACTTTGCACTTTTTCTCCTTGAATTAACTAATTGAATAATTAATTTGCTATTGAATTAAATACATTCAATGGTAAAAACATGATAAAAAGTGCACGTGGGCATGATGGCATCTCTCCTGTGTGCCATTTGTATAAGGGGTACAGTTTGTACATTGGGGATAGTAGTCATCCCTGAAGTGAATACAAAGAAGTATTGTGACTCACTCCCAGTGTTTCTACTAGCATTATAAACTGTGAGAGCACTTTATGAATAACAGAGTCTAGCAATGTTTCACTCTCTAACCATCTATTATGCATACCGAGCCAAGTTCTGCCCCCAGATACACATAATTCCCATTGAAACCCACCCACTATATTTACTTTTAAAGATGAAAGCACTTCTGTTACTGTCATAGAGGACTCTCTGTAGCATGGATAAGAATGCAAATACCCTTCCCACAGAAATGGAAGAGAATGAAGAAGTGTGTAACTTGCAGGGGAAGGGACACTTGGAGACAATAGCATTAGGATTGTTGCGCTGTGATTGTAACCATCACTTTTATCAAAATGGTGATCAGAAACGCTTTCCCTGCATTTGCTATTGTATAAACCCCTCTCAACATGATGATTCTCGGTATTGTCTTCACTTTTGGAGACAATAACCTCTGGAGTTAGAATGTGATATATGGGCCGGATCCAAAGCCCTTAGAAGTCAATGTAAAGACTCTCATTAACCCCCAGGAGCTTCGGGTCTAGCTCGAAATGCCATGAATGGGCGGATGGAAACATTGAGTCAATATTTCTGTTAGCTTTTGTTCAGTTTAATAAAGGAACACAGCTGGGTATATACTTCTTTTTTTTTTTTTTTTTTTTTTGACAGAACAAGCTAAATTCTGCCCTCAGATACATGACCCTCCTTAGTGAAGTCCATTGATTTTTGCAGTGTGTTAATGTGTTATCTCCAGCAGTAAGAATTTGCCCCATGCTCTCACGTTTCTGGAAAGAACTTTGATCACAAAATGTTTTTAATTCCATAGCATGACGAGAATTAAAGGCAGATGACTGCCTCAAGTACACGAGGGCACCAACTTGTACTTTCTCTTCCTCTGTTCCACCAATAACATTTTCCAGGCTGCTGGTTGACTTGAGATGACTGCATCATGGCTTCCTGGCACTCATTGTATGAGCCGAAATCTCTTAAACAAGAAACCTAATTGATATGACTTACAACAGAGAATAAAGGAAGAGGAGGAAGCGGTGGTGGTGCTATCCCATTGGGGGCCCTAAGCAGGAATATTTTTGTGGGCCTCCCCACACATACAATACTAAAACAGGCAAATTCTTATGAAAATAATAATAATAACAAGTAAATCGAGGGCCCCCTTGAGATGTTTGCAGCCCCAAGCAATTGTTTAGTCTGCTTAGGCCTAGCACTGGCTCTGGGAGAAAGCACAGGGCAAGGACTAGTTAATATAAAACACTATCATATTTTTGTGGCTGACTGAGATGCATAAGTCCTTCTGTCCACCCCAATGCACCTTGTGCACCTTTGCTTCCCATTTTCACTACAGCAAAGAGAAAATATTATAGGGTTTTTACTCAGTCCAGTGTTCCCCAAAGAAGTATGCTATCTAGTACCTAATATACACAATGCTATATTTCTGCAGGTGAGTATATATGTTAGTCACTTTTATATGTGGGTTAAATTGAGTGACTGATATTATTATTGTAACTGAACACTAATATTCTTATTTCAACAGGATTTTTCATTAAAAGAAAAATTTGTCAGTAGCTCAGAAAGTCAATATATGATTAGAGTGGCGGAAATTATTTGCTGTGTATAAATTATCAGACAATTTAGCCTTTTGTTCTGTTTGCAAATCAGCTACAAACTGATCCGGATTCCGGTGAATACATTTGTTTATCCTAACTATCTACAGAATAGTTTTGACAAGCCATTTTCAGCCTATCTGTTGTTCGCAAACTGCTTTCTTAGACTGTTCGCTCTTTGGGATTGGCCAACTATGGCTTTGTCTTCACTGATAAAAAAAAAAAGTGTGTTCTTTGCATCAAGTTTTTACATCATAGTGAAGATAAGGCACAAGTAATCTTTAGCAATGACGTAGCTGATTAGCTAGTCAAGGTCAGCCCGACGCCCTTCCCACCTGGGGTTTAGCTCGACTAGCTATATCGAGGTAAAAACTCCTGTGCTTTGTCTCCACTAGGATTGTCCATTGAGATAGCTAACTCTCGATATAAAACCACACTTTTTTGTACAGTGAAGACAAAGCCTTAGTCCCATGGTACTTTTTCTGCTCCCTGATGGAATGAATGAAACATTTTAAACAGGAGATTAGCAAATGAGGAAAAGTGTTATATTATTTGTGTTCATGCATAAATACCTTTATTCACAAAGACTTGTATGAAGAGCAGCTATTCCCCAAACATTTATGTGAACAAAAGAAATGTGTGTGAACGTTTGCAAATCACGAATAAAAAGGGATCTAAATGCGGTAAAGGCAAACGTAGGTTCAGAATCCAAATGAATATTCATGAATATTGTTTCTGCCATGTCTAGCGGTATATTAAAAGCTCTTTGGGGGCAGGGAGCATCTTTTTGTTTTAGCACAGTGGGGTCCTGGTCCATAACTGGAGCTTCTAGGTGCTACTGCAATACTACTACTAATTAATAATAGTAGCTGTAGCTAAAGAGTCATCATCACATTCTCCTCCTCCATCACCAGGAGATGTCATTGTTTCCATGAGGAATGAGTCATTTGCCATTACTTATGTCCAAATGTTTTTGAACTCACTGAACCCAAAACTGATTCATGAAAGATCTTCCATCAAGAACTCAGTGGCAGAAACCAGCGTAATCCATTGAGGTCAATCTGAATCTGGCCCGTACAGTTTAATAATCTTTTTTAAAGCAACTCAGTCATGTGCAAAGTGAACTTTGATTTACTTGTAAACCCCTTGCCTGGCAGTGGTTTGGGGTTCCCTGACAATGTAGTTGAGAAATGTGTATGTGCTATGCTAGGGTTGTAAACAATGAGCCGGGGAAACCATCCCCGGATCACTGCTGATCTATCTTACTAATGTAATTACAGGACAGAGAAAGAGAGGAAAAATGGCAGATGATAGGAAGGATGAAGCCAAGGCACCGCACTGGACTTCAAGTCAACTAACAGAGGCTTCTTCACACCCGCATTCCCCTGAAATTAAGGAGCAAGCTGGTGCAGGTGCCGGACTGGTCAGAAGTGCCCATGGATTTCCATACAGAGAGGATGAGGAAGCAGGATATGGTGAACGCGGGCAACAGGGCACATACTCTAGAACCAAAGAGAATGGGATCAATGGAGAGCTATCCACAGGAGACAGAGAAACAGCAGGTGACAAAACCAGACTCCGGCTCACCCTCCCTTTCTCCTATAATCTCTTGCTTTGAGGTCACTTTGGTCTGAAGGGGAACACATTGCGTTTTCCCACGTGTGCAGTGCGAGCTCTCAGAGGGCAAAGCCCTGGTGTTTGCTTTTTATAAGTACTTCCTTTGCTATCCTTTTAATTGCTCCACTGCAAAAAAGAGACTTGTAACATAAAACTTTGGGCTTTGATGGGGTAGCCCAAACCCTTCATGACAGGGACCATGTTTTTTTCATCTGTGTAGGTACCGTGCTCACCATAGCAGGACCCTGATCCTAATTCAGGACAGCTGGCAATACGCTAATATAAACATTAAATAATTTATGACATTGGGCCTGGTTTCTGACTGGTGAAAGTCAGGTGTAAACCCCAAGGAGCTCCATGGATATTCTGGTGTAGGGGAGATGAGAGTCAGGCCTATTGTGATATCATGAAGCAAAAAAACCAATCAGTTGCTGTGTGATAATGCTCCCCTTTTCCTAGGGGAAATCCTGAAGTCTTTTCTCAGGGCCAGATTCTGCCACCATTCCATTGAGTAGTATCTTACTGAAATCAGTGAGATTACTCATGGAGAAAGGGACTACTCACATTAGTAAGGGTGCCATATTCTGGCCCTCTTGTGTTTTTTCTGACTTTATACAGGCATATCTCCCCTTGCAATCATCGGGAGTGTCATTGGTGTGTAAATTGGATAAGGACTTTAGGATTCAGCCTGATGAAAAAAAATCTGATTGTATCAAAATTAATGAAATATGCAAGATGGGCATCTTATTTTAGAAGCAAACAGCAATCTTT
The DNA here is from genome assembly GCF_011386835.1 of Chrysemys picta bellii. Classification (NCBI taxonomy): domain Eukaryota; kingdom Metazoa; phylum Chordata; order Testudines; family Emydidae; genus Chrysemys; species Chrysemys picta. The sequence goes on along the minus strand of NW_027053179.1, from coordinate 5,969 downwards.
CCTTTGCAAAACTCACAGTTTAAGCCCTAAATGCACAATGCAAGGGAGTTTCTCTCTTTTACAGGCACTGCTGCCCTCAGTGCATCCATCCATGCATGCTAAGAAGATCATTTTAGTACCATTTACTGGCTGTTGACAGCACTTTATGCCACCCACAATTTCTCAGCAATTGGACAGTTTTTAATCTCCAGACCCTAAAGTAGTTTCATAAGAGATTGTGCTGGAAATGATAGGTCTGTTAAAATATATAGATTTAAATGTTGAAAGATTATCCTTGTGGTTAGCAACAACTCAAAAGCCCAGCGATAAAGTAAACCTGATGTGCAAGCACTAGTGCAGACATGTTCTTGGTTGTCCTTTGGGTAGAAGGATCCCTTTCCCTTCCCAGTAATCTAACTTCCTTCTATACTTAGCGACAAATAGTCATATGTAGTCAGGGCCAGATTTCCAGTTAGGCACAGTAGACACGTGCCTAGGGGTGCCTGCGTTCTAGGGGCACCTGACCTCTCTAAAACGGTGTGCAACACAAAGGTCAGCTGTAGGCAGGGGGGGCACTAAAGATGCTGTGCCTAGGGGTGTGTAAGGTGAAAATCTGTCCCTGTATATAATGCTTTTTTAATCACCCACACTCTCCGCTCATTGTATTTTATTATTATATTGTATGCTTGGCACTTTACAACAAGTACTAGAGGAAGGATGGTCCAGTGGTTACAGAGCTAGCCTGGGACACAGAATTGTAAAAATGTAGGGCTGGAAGGGACCTCAAAATGTCCTCTACTCCAGCTCCACTGTTTGTCGAACCTGTTCTTAAAAACCTCCAGTGATGGGGATTCCACAACCTCCCTTGGAAGCCTGTTCCAGTGCTTAACCATCCTTATAGTTGGATAGTTTTTCCTAAGATCTAACCTAACTCTCCCTTGCTGCAAGTTAAGCTGATTATTTGTTGTCCTACCCTTGGTGAACATGGAGAACAATCTTGGAGTGTCTTCGCCCAGCATGCACTTGACTCATTGTAAAATCTGCGATAGTAGCACTTTGGTCACTGAAAAATCTTGGTCAGGAATTTGGAAGGGATAGCTCTGGAATCCTATCGATGCCTCACAACACCTTCAGTAGGTTATTAATTCAAAATCCAACACATATTTAACTTGCAAAGGACTTTAAATGATCAGGCTTGTTTAGTATGTTTAAAATGTATTTGTTATTGAATTTCTTTTTTATTCAGTAATGTGATGACTAATCTGGCCAATTTATATAATTGGAGGTAAAAATTGCTGGATTAATTGTAAAATCTTTTCCTTATAAGCTGTTTTAATGTGTCGTTATGTATAATGACTCAGTTAATTGAGCTCTTTCTTCATGATATACCTAAAGTAGGGCTATAACGTAGGGGGTTTGGATTGCTCATGTAGTTACCTGATGAATTACTTTTTAACAATTTGAGAGAGTTCCCAGAATGACATTATCAGAGCCACAGGATAGTGGCCTGGGCCGGGGTACTTTGTTGTCTTATCCCATGTCAGAGAACAAATGGCTGTTTGCCAATGTGCCAAATGCTGGTCCTGACAGACTGACAAACATTCGGGGAGAGGAAAGTCTGCTGAAAAATTACAGCAGAGACCATAGCCCAACAGTGAGACAAGTGACTAGCCCAGCCTCCCTCTCCAGAAAATATAAATCCACCGGAGAGGTGTATGGGAGGGAGTACATGATAGATGGTTAGGCTCTGCGGTGGGGGGTTTATGGTGTTTTGGTGGGGCCCAGAGATTGGTAAAATATGGGCAGTAGGTGACACAGGAGGAGAAGGGGAATGTAGAACTATTAGGGGAAATTGGGGAGGTAACGGGAGGGAGTGAACTTGGGGGTCGAGCGGAGAGTGAGGCTGAACCGAAGGATTGGGAGGGATACAGGGCTTGTGGTAAGGGAATGGAGAGATGAGCATAAAAGAAAGGGAGAGAGAAAGAGTTTGGTGGCAGAGCGAGTGGGCAAGGAAGAGGCAGAAAACAGTAGAGAAACAGAAGAGACACACGCAAAAAGGAAGAAGTGACAGTAAAAAGAAAGTGATGAAATAACATCTGCCCTGCTAGAAACAATGAGCACTGCCTCAGGGGAGCTAATTCAGGGCAGTGAGGGGAGAATGGCCTGAAAAGAAACCTGGGGAGAAGCAAGTCCTGTTACCGAACTTCCTGATTGGGCTGTTCATTTTATAGAGCGGTGATCACTGCTGCATGGAGACATTTAAGAAATATGTTTACAAAACTCCTCCCTGACCCATTAGTCTGTAAACAGGCATTAACTCTCTCCAGAGAAGCAGCTGGGGATCCTGCACCGAAGGGCCGTCGTGGAACAGTTACTAAATCTGAGGAACAGAAGCAGTGTGTACCTGCAAGTTGGCTTTGAGACTCTCATTTCCCAAGGAGAGAGACGGTGATCGAGAGCACGCTCACGCCCACTTTAACCACCATACAGTATCACACGGACAAAGCCCCCCGATCCATACTACTGTTTTCCTGCACACTGCCCTCGGTTGCTTAGGCTTCACAATTCACAGATGTCAGGCCTCCTGGCTGAGGAGTCTGGCCAGGGCTGGTCTCATCCACAACCCCCAGGAAAGGCACCTGTAGCCATTTCAGCATTCTAAGGGCCCGCTGCCCGTGGCAGCGAATACTCCATGCCGGGAATCAAGGCTGGGTCTCCCCCAGGGCAGCACTCCATGGGTACATCTACACAGCCTGCAGCAGCGAACCTCCCAGCCCATCAATGGACTCAGTCTCCCGGGGCTCACGCTTCACTCTAAAACCAGCTGTGTAGATGCTCAAAAGCTTGTATACTCAGCCACTTTTACAGCTGTCGTGGGCTGCATAGACATACTGTGAGGACACTGAACCACCGGTCGGCCTGGTAATACTGTACTCCTGGGGTCAGAAAGAATATCACCGCAATAAAACTAAGTAACGTACAATGTAGGTTCTCATATCTGTGTCTGGCCCCTGCACTCCCTCCTTATAAACACTGTAATCTTCCTCCAGGCAATGTTGAGAGACCGCACTGCCACGTGGAGTCTGAGCCCAGTCAAGTGGAACAATTGTGCGCAATTGCTTGTGCTGACTCTGCAGCACAGGGGGTGATTCAGAGACTTGCTCAAGTTCACTAGCACGTAGTACTCAGCTGGGGCCTGACCCAACTCCCACTGAAAACCAGTGGGGAAACCTTCCATTGACTTTAATGGGAGCTGGACCAGGCCAGCAGCCCCAAAGAGAGCCAGAGCACCCTCTCCCCACTTTGACTCTGGCACCTCTGCAAACCTGCTTCCAAAAGCTGCTGCATTTGTCAAGCCTAATTGGGAGAGTCTGGGGGCTGAACTGCAGCCTCATGAGCACGGTAGGATCTGTATACCAACTTCCCTCGCACTGAAATGGCCTCAGCCTGGTAATCAATTTGTCCTTGATACATTTATACTTTTTCCCCTCTGATCCCTTCCCTAATTTAATCTTCCTTTCTCCTACCCCGTCTCTCTCTCTCTCTGACATGCACACACACTAATCATGATACTTCCACAGCACCAGCAAGCAAGCAAACGGGGCTTTTGTTGGCAGGCTCCCAGCCCTCCATTTGCCAGGTCACCCTGCCCCTCCACAAAGGTGTCTCTCTAGCTCTGTCTCTTGCAACTGTCTTGCTCATCCTCTGAGGCCAACAGCAGAGCTCCTTAGTGGTGCCAAGAGCATTTGTACTGTGAATAGCTACCTGTCTCCCTCCTCAAACCCCTCTGCTCATCACCTGAGCTCAAATGACCAAGGAGCAGTAGAGCTGACGATGCTCTTACTCAGCATCTCCTGTGCAGGGCATACTGCCAAGTCACTTGGCTGATTCTTCACTTGCATAAAGAAGGCTGAGAATTTTATAATGATTATTTTTAAGTTGTATCACCGCAGCAGCCAGGGCCTAGTGCAGTTGGCCTAGTCAGAGATGCCCTTTGTGCTACGTGCCACAAAACACATAGGAAAATACCATCTCCCACCCTGAACTTGCAATCTAAGTTAGGGCAAGATACACAACAGGAGGGGAAGGGGAAAGGGTACAAGGATACCAGAAATTAGAAAAACTAATATAAACCAGCCGTGGCGCTGGTTCAGGAAAGCAACCCTAATCCAGAAGGGCACGTAAGCATGTGCTCAGCTTTAACTATGTGGTTAAGTCCCTTTGGAGTCAAAGTTAAGCAGGTGTTTAAATGCCCTTCCTGAATCAGGGGCCATGTGCATAAGTTGGTGGTGAACAAAATGTCCTCTCAGCCTATTATGGCCATTTTAGCTTATTTAGCATTCGCAACATGCCGCTGAGAGAAGCTGAGGCTAGAGCGACTTGTCAGTTCTCCATCAGACGTTGCTAAATTGATGGCTGCCGGTGGCTCCAAACGACACAGCTGGCTCAAGCAGGAAAGATAGCTGTCATGACGCACCCTCACTCCCACTGTACCAAAGGCAGTGTCTCTCATTCAAGCAGAAGGAAACCTGTTTGCTTGGCAGCATGGCAAAAACGCAGGCGTGCATTACAAAGTTCAGCAGGGAGGGATGATGGCAAGGGGTCTTTAGATTATCATTATCATCTTGGTCCATGCTAGGGTATAATCTCCCATCCAAGTGCAGATCTGAGGCCAGAGGATTTGTCTAATGGTCAATTAAACAAGCATAAAGCTTTGCTTTGCAGTGGTTCTGACAGTTCTTGTTGTAATCGGAGTTAAAATAGCTAGGTGGGTGAAATTTTGCAGGTTTTCCTTTATGACTCCTTCCAAAGCAGCAGGTAAATTCATCCCTGGGGTAACTCCACTGGCTGACTGTGCCCCAAGAGGGTTTAGTGTATATTGCTTACCTCATTTTAAAGTTTCCGTGTCCTTTGCTAGCAGCCTCAGGCAGTTATGAGCTTTGTGGTCCCTGAAGATCCTGGTGCAGGGAAGCTCTGCCAATGTTTACCACTACCCCTGGGCAGGGCATTAACCGAGTCACCTATATTCATTGCAAATCACTTTCTCTCATTTTCATTTTATGGTAACGAATGTCTGTGGTTTTGATACTCTATTAATTCACTGCTAACCACAATCGCAAACCCACATGCAGGACACTGTGACTTAGACCAGCCTCTCTCCAGCACAGCCAGCTGCACGTACTCCCCCTCCCCCCAGCCCAGATATGTGTCTAGTTAAATGCAGCTACACCGTGGCATGCAAAGATTAAATATATGCCTATTCATACAAAGCAAGATACGCTCCCTAATCTCCCAAGCAAAGAGGGCTGCCATCAAATCATTTAAAAAAATAACAAGTCACATAAACAAGCTGCTGTTGCATCTAAGAATGCCGGGGGGTGCAGATTTTCTCTTCCGCGTTGCCATGCCAACATCTCAGTGCACTGTCTGAGATTTCTTTTTAAGCTCCGCTGAGAGCAAGTATGTAGTCTGGGAGCTTATTTAGCATTCAGAAGTGGACCCGCTGCAAGCCGCACAGCCTCTCTGCAAAGGTTCTGAGCTAGATTCAGACTGTCTGACAAAGGAAGTGAGAATCTTTTTAGACGTTTGCTTCTCAAGGTTAGGGGAGTCAGGGTAGATAGGGAGAGAGATTGAGTAAGTATGGCCATTGACTCCCTGTGTGACCTTGAGCAAGTCACTTAAACCTCTCTGTACTTTGGTTTCCCAGCTGTAAAATGATAATAAGGGCATTTTCCTCTCAGAGTTGTTATGAGGCTAGGTTAGCTGTGTTTGTAAAGCACATTCAGATCAGGCACTGCAGAAATGCAAAGTCTCGATTTATTTATTATTATTCCAGGCATGCGTTGCATAGAATATGCCAAAAGAACTGTCAGGTGCAAGGAATTGTTTGTTGACGTGCACAAAATCAAGACACCAGGCCACAATTGTGTAGATGAGATTGTGTGAATGAACCTCCTCCTATCTTTGGAAACACACTTATTGAAAACTTG
>NW_027053178.1:0-49000 GCF_011386835.1 Chrysemys picta bellii | reverse complement strand
ACTTACCGCAGGCTCCACACTATGCTATGTCGACAGGAGATGCTCTCCTGCCGACATTGCTTCCGCTCTCCCATCAATTGAGCGTGTCTTCACTAGACCCGCTAAATCGATACTACTGCATTGCTTGCAGCAGCGCCGATTTAGTTCCGCACTGAAGACAAGCCCTTAGACTGGATTGTTAACGGAGCTACTCATCCAGCTCCCAGTAAATTTAAATGGGACGTGGCCATTTAATCCCTTAAGGAAGTCTAAATTCTGCCTTTGGATATATGTTGGCAAGTCTCACTGAAGTCCCAGCATCCTATCCTAGTGCAGAAGATGACCTAATATCTAATTTCTGTGCTTCAATGATCCTAAATGCATTTAATAAGGCTAAAAGCCAGCTCAAAAACACACGCTGTATATTCACTGTGCTAATGAGATTGTGAACACGTGTTCGCACCTCTAGGGTGCCCCCTTCTCGCTGGATATGGCATTGCAAAGGATTTGCCTCTCATACCCCTTGTGGTGACTACTTTGTCAACTACAATGACCTCTCCCAATGCCCCCTGAAGGTATGCTGTGGCTTGATCCCCAGCCACGACACATAAATGTCTAAGCTGCTTCTGGGGTAGCACAAACAAGTCCAAATAAAGATTCAAACTACAGGAGAACCTCAGAGTTACGAACTGACCAGTCAACCACACACCTCATTTGGAACCAGAAGTATATAATACGGCAGCAGCAAAGACAAAAAAAAAAAAAAAAAGCAAATACAGTACAGTACCATGTTAAACAAAACTAACAACAAAATATAGGGAAAGCAGCATTTTTCTTCTGCATAGTAAAGTTTCAAAAATGTATTAAGTCAATGTTCAGTTGTAAACTTTTGAAAGAACCATAACGTTTTGTTCAGAGTTACGAACATTTCAGAGTTACGAATAACCTCCATTCCCAAGGTGTTTGTAACTCTGAGGTTCTTCTGTAGCTTCGTATTAATAGTTCTTCTGCTCCTCCCTGGCTCCACATAGTTCCCTTTTTGTATCCTGCCTGTTAAACACTAGCCCAGGGCTTCTCTCCATCACAGAAGCCTGTCTCCTGAGCAGTCGCTCCACAATTGACCTCCCTCAGTCTACTTATACAATTACTCACCCCTGAGGTGTGGAACATGAGTAATTGGGTGCTTTCCCTTGGCTTGCAGGTGATAGGGGCTTAGCCTCATCATAGTGATCCATGCTGGATGAGACCCACATCCTTGGTTCGGTTTATGGGAATTTATGCAGAGACTTATGCCAATGGGATTTTCAAAGACAGGAGTAAATAATATGCAGACGAGCTGCACCATAGGAAATGTTGCCCTCATTTTTGGTGGCATATGTTTTAATGCTTGTACCCTGACAATAAAACCACACAAATCTGTTTTAACGTTGAAATAAATGCAGTTCAAATTCTAAGTTTGTGCCCACACAATTTGTCGGTTGTTATTAAACCATAAAGAAGAAAATGTGTGCTTTTATTTTTTCCAGACAGCCTTTTCTCTATAATTGCCTATCATTTTAACTGTAAAAATTCAGCAAAGTGCGTAAGAGCTGCCTGCATAATAATGATAATTATATACATGCAAAACATTATTAGGGAACCTTGCACCCCAAAACACGTCACTAACTATATACATACACAACACCACTACATTTTAGCTACCAGTGGAGCCAGTGCTAAGCCAATTTACCCCAGTTGAGGATCTAGACCTAGAAATATACACATGGGTTACAACATTTGGAACTGGTTTCAGATTTCTAAAATCTGCCAAGTTTAGGGTTCTTTGCCTCCGGGGGTTTTATTCCAGGCACATCTGTAGTTAATGTAAGCATGTTAGTGGAAACTGGTAGTTTGGGAACTAAGGAACCCAAAATAATTGTCAGAACTTTACCAGCATAACACTAGTTAATCAGAAGGGGAAATTTACTGGTTAATATTTAGCAGTAAAATGTTTCATACTGTCAATATCACAAAGGGTATCAAAATTCAACAAAACAACTACCACTAGCAAGAAGCTCTGAAGTGACAGCTTTAATTAACTTTCTTCGAATACATCTGCCACTTCACAGTAGTACCTGTTAAAAATACATTTTACTGTGTCTTGCTTCAGAACATGATCTGGAGCAACGTGGATGAAGATTTCTTCTAAGTCAAGTGGGTCAAGTTATCTCAGTTTTGTCTGTCCGATACAGCATGCACTCACCACACAATACATCACTCGGCCTGGGTGCTGCTGGAACATAGAGACCAAATTACCTTTTGCCCTGGAGGAATGCTGCCTCTTTCAGCAGTGCAACTGATCTCACAGAGTAGTCATCTTCCGGTACTGGATCAATACCACAACAGAATACACAGTCTTCAGTAATACTAGTTCTCCTTCACCTTATCAGACAAACCTTTACTGCGCCAAACCATGCTTTCCTTTCTGCTTAAAACAGCTTGGTAGGAACCTGATTCAAAGCCCATTGAAGTCAAACGACTATCCATTGACTTCTCTGGGCATTGGACCTGGCCCTAATGATACACATTGTGAGCCCAATTCTTTGCTCTGGATGAGCTGTGTTCAACGTAAGAACAAGAGACAGAGATAGAAGATGGCTGTAAACTACCCCTATGTTTCCTTACAGGATGCCCAGCCCTCCATCCCAAAGGGCCATTCTGGCACCTGGAGATTGGTAGGGCATAAAGCCTCCCTATCCATGCCCTCATTCCCCAAGGAACACTCCCTGTGCCAGGGGCAGAAAGGCTGAATGGTGACTGAGATGCTATGGTGGCTGAATGCACCTGGGGATTACACTTGGTGAATCCTCAGAAGGCCAGATCTGGCTGGTTTGCTCTGCTGAAGCAGCACATAGCAGCTGCAGCGGGGTTGAGAATGGGTCCCCATAGCTATAAATGGAGCTTGTCTCCAATGCAAAGGTGTACCTCCCATTGGCAGCCATAGGAGTTACTATTTCTTATCAAGGGGAAAATACACTCTCAGACATAAAATCCCAAACAGGAACTCAGACAACAGCACGAAAATACCTTGTCCTGAGCAATTCCACAGGATGGAAAGGAGTAAGGGGGAAATCGGCTCTAGAATGAAGGAAACTTCAGAGTCTCTTGGATCACATAGCAGAGAGGATCTGTGTGCGTTACCCCCTTACCGCCCCGGGTGAAAACCACACAAGGCAAGTATGTCTAACATTCTCATATTTGGGTCACTCTGCCCTAGTATGAGCGATACGGTTTTTAACAGAAATTCCACAGTCGGCCGAAGAATTGATGTGCCTCCTACCCTAACATCGCAGCTGCGGAGGCGACTTCTTCACAAACAACCACTCCTTCCCCACCCATCTCCATTTAGAACAAAATGAATATCAATCTAGCGAGGGCCGTGACTCAGCACAGAAGAGGAGAGAGCTCAAATTTTGAGACTGCGCTGCTGAGAGGAATACAGTGCATGAATCACAGACATGATCTCAGGCACTGTGGGATAAATACAGAGCTGATGTATATGTTAGACTCCCTCAGGCTCCCTTACCACCTACTTATCCCTTCCTACTAATAATGTAATGGAGTTGGTGTCACTTACACCTTCTTCTAGCTGTTGTGTGTGTAAGTTAGAGTCAGGCAGGGGAGCTTAGCCCTGGTCTAAACTGGGAGGGGAGGGGAGTTGATCGTAGGGTAGGTCTATATTTACCTCCGGGTCTGGCGGTAAGCAATCGATCTTCTGGGATCGATTTATCGCGTCTTGTCTAGACGCGATAAATCGATCCCGGATCGATCCCGGAAGTGCTCGCCGTCGACGCCAGTACTCCAGCTCGGCGAGAGGAGTACGCGGCATCGACGGGGGAGCCTGCCTGCCACGTCTGGACCCGCGGTAAGTTCGAACTAAGGTACTTCGACTTCAGCTACGTTATTAAAGTAGCTGAAGTTGCGTACCTTAGTTCGAAGTGGGGGGGTTAGTGTGGACCAGGCCCAAGTTACGCAACTTCAGCTATGTGAATAATGTAGCTGAAGTCGACGTGCTTAGATCTACTTACTGCAGTGAGTCGACTGCTGCCACTCCCCCATTGACTCTGCCTGCGTCTCTCGTGGCGCTGGAGTACAGGAGTCGATGGGAAAGGGCTCGGGGGTCAATTTATCGCATCTAGACGAGACACGATAAATCGATCCCCGCTGGATCGATCGCTGCCCACCGATCCGGCAAGTAGTGTAGACATACCCTAAGTGACATGAGTATAGTCTCCCTTACACACTGGTAAAGTGGGAATAAGTAGGACTTAGGGGAGTGGTCCATTTTTGCACCACTCTAACTATTTTGTTTAGTGGGTGATTTTTTACCAAACTAGCTGTACCAGTACTACCATTAATGTAGGTACAGTTATACTGGTATAAAGGTGCCTTTGGGTATGTCTACACTACGAAATTAGGTCGAATTTATAGAAGCCAGTTTTATAGAAATCGGTTGTATACAGCCGATTGTGTGTGTCCCCACATAAAATGCTCTAAGTGCTCTAGTCGGCGGACCGCGTCCACAGTACCGAGGCTAGCGTCGACTTCCGGAGCATTGCACTATGGGTAGCTATCCCACAGCTATCCCACAGTTCCCGCAGTCTCCGCCGCCCATTGGAATTCTGGGTTGAGATCCCAATGCCCGGATGATGCAAAACAGTGTCGCGGGAGGTTCTGGGTACATGTCGTCAGGCCCCTCCCCCTCCGTCACAGCAACGGCAGACAATAGATTTGCGCCTTTTTACCTGGGTTACCTGTGCAGACAACATACCATGGCAAGCATGGAGCCCGCTCAGCTCACCGTCACCATATGTCATCTGGGTGCCGGCAGACGTGGGACTGCATTGCTACACAGCAGCAGCAGCTAACTGCCTTTTGGCGGTAGACGGTGCAGTAGACTGGTAGCCTTCATCGGCGATCTGGGTGCTGGCAGCTGTGGGGCTGGCAGCCGTAGGGCTGCATTGCACCAGCCCCTCGCCTTTTGCCTTTTGACAGTAGATGGTGTATTACGACTGGTAACCGTCCTATTACAAGTTGGATCATCACACATTAACAGAGTCTTCCCTGAGCAGCAGATCGTGCAATAGGCCTGAAGGCCATCGTAGTACACTAACTGCCAAGCGCCCAGTATTTGCTGCCAAGCACCCAGAAGATGCCGAGGGCTATCAGTCATGCTGCACCGTCGTCTTAAGATGTAAAAAATATATTTGTTCTGTATTCATTTGCTTCCCGCTCCCTCCGTCAAATCAACGGCCTGCTAAACCCAGGGTTTTCAGTTTAATCTTTGGGGGGACCATTCTGTGTGACAGTTGTTTGTGTTTCTCCCTAATGCACAGCCACCTTTCTTGATTTTAATTCCCTGTACCTGTACATCATGTCGTCACTCGGCCTGCCCTCCCTCCCTCCTTCCCCTGGTCCGTCAGATACTAGTTTCGCGCCTTTTTTCAGACCAGGCGCCATAACTAGCACTGGGATCATGGAGCCCGCTCAGATCACCGTGGCAATTATGAGCACTATGAACACCACGCGCATTGTCCTGGAGTATATGCAGAGCCAGGACATGCCAAGGCGAAACCCGGACCAGCCGAGGAGGCGATTGCAGTGCGGCGAAGAGAGTGATGAGGAAATTGACATGGACATAGACCTCTCACAAGGCACAGGCCCCAGCAATGTGGAAATCATGGTGTTACTGGGGCAGGTTCATGGCGTTGAACGCCGATTCTGGGCCCGGGAAACAAGCACAGACTGGTGGGACCACATCGTGCTGCAGGTGTGGGACGATTCCCAGTGGCTGCGAAACTTTCGCATGCGTAAGGACACTTTCATGGAACTTTGTGACTTGCTTTCCCCTGCCCTGAAACGCCAGAATACCAAGACGAGAGCAGCCCTCACAGTTGAGAAGCGAGTGGCGATAGCCCTGTGGAAGCTTGCAACGCCAGATAGCTACCGGTCAGTCGGGAATCAATTTGGAGTGGGCAAATCTACGGTGGGGGCTGCTGTGATCCAAGTTGCCAGGGCAATGAAAGACCTGGTGATATCAAGGGTAGTGACTCTGGGCAACGTGCAGGCAATAGTGGATGGTTTTGCTGAAATGGGATTCCCAAACTGTGGTGGGGCCATAGACGGAACCCATATCCCTATCTTGGCACCGGAGCACCAAGCCACCGAGTACATAAACCGCAAGGGGTACTTTTCAATGCTGCTGCAAGCCCTGGTGGATCACAAGGGACGTTTCACCAACATCAACGTGGGATGGCCGGGAAAGGTACATGATGCTCGCGTCTTCAGGCACGCTGGTCTGTTTCGAAAGCTGGAGGAAGGGACTTTCTTCCTGGACCAGAAAGTAACCGTTGGGGATGTTGAAATGCCTATCGTGATCCTTGGGGACCCAGCCTACCCCTTAATGCCATGACTCATGAAGCCGTACACAGGCAGCCTGGACAGGAGTCAGGACCTGTTCAACTATAGGCTGAGCAAGTGCCGAATGGTGGTGGAATGTGCATTTGGACGTTTAAAAGCGCGCTGGCACAGCTTACTGACTCGCTCAGAACTCAGCGAAAAGAATATCCCCATTGTTATTGCTGCTTGCTGTGCGCTCCACAATATCTGTGAGAGTAAGGGGGAGACATTTATGGCGGGGTGGGAGGTTGAGGCAACTCGCCTGGCCGCTGATTACGCGCAGCCAGACACCAGGGCGGTTAGAGGAGCACAGCAGGGCGCGGTGCGCATCAGAGAAGCTTTGAAAATGAGTTTTGTGACTGGCCAGGCTACGGTGTGAAACTTCTGTTTGTTTCTCCTTGATGAACCCTCCAACCCCCCCCCCCGCCGACCCGGTTCACTCTACTTCCCTGTAAACCAACCACCCCACCCTTCCCTCCCCACTTCGAGCACCGCTTGCAGAGGCAATAAAGTCATTGTTTTTTCACATTCATGCATTCTTTATTAATTCCTCACACAAGTAGGGGGATAATTGCCAAGGTAGCCTGGGATGGGTAGGGGAGGAGGGATGGAAAAGGACACACTGCATTTTAAAACTTTAACTCTTATTGAAGGCCAGCCTTCTGATGCTTGAGCAATCACCTGGGGTGGAGTGACTGGGTGGCCGGAGGCCCCCCCACCGTGTTCTTGGGCGTCTGGGTGAGGAGGCTATGGAACTTGGGGAGAAGGGCTGTTGGTTACACAGGGGCTGTAGCGGCGGTCTCTGCTCCTGCTGCCTTTCCTGCAGCTCAACCATACGCTGGAGCATATCAGTTTGATGCTCCAGCAGACGGAGCATTGTCTCTTGCCGTTTGTCTGCAAGCTGACGCCACCTATCATCTTCAGCCCACCACTTGCTCTTTTCATCCCGCCATTCAGCCCGCCACCTCTCCTCTCGTTCATATTGTGCTTTTCTCATGTCCGACATTGACTGCCTCCACGCATTCTGCTGTGCTCTATCAGCGTGGGAGGACATCTGGAGCTCCGTGAACATATCGTCCCGCGTCCTCCGTTTTCTCTTTCTAATGTTCACTAGCCTCTGCGAAGGAGAAACATTTGCAGCTGGTGGAGGAGAAGGGAGAGGTGGTTAAAAAAGACACATTTTAGAGAACAATGGGTACACTCTTTCGTTACAAGGTCGCATTTTTCCTCTGCCTGCCGGTTTGGTATGAGAGATCACTCACGCAGTGCCAGCCAACATATTTCGGCTTGCAGGCAGCCATGGTAAGCCACAGTCTTTTGGCTTTTTTAACCTTCTTAACATGTGGGAATGGTTTCAAACAGCAGCGCATTTCCCATATCAAGGATGAATTGGGTTGGCCATTTAAAATGGGTTTTCAATGTAAAAGGAGGGGCTGCGGTTTCCGGGTTAACATGCAGCACAAACCCAAGTAAACCACCCCCACACACACACACCCGATTCTCTGGGATGATCACTTCACCCCTCCCCCCACCGCGTGGTTAACAGCGGGGAACATTTCTGTTCAGAAGAGCAGGAACGGGCACCTCTGAATGTCCCCTTAATAAAATCACCCCATTTCAACCAGGTGACCGTGAATGATATCACTCTCCTGAGGATAACAAAGAGAGATAAGGAATGGATGTTGTCTGCATGCCAGCAAACACCGGGACCATACGCTGCCATGCTTTGTTATGCAATGATTCCAGACTACGTGCTACTGGCCTGGCGTGGTAAAGTGTCCTACCATGGCAGACGGGATAAGGCAGCCCTCCCCAGAAACTTTTGGAAAGGCTTTGGGAGTACATGAAGGAGAGCTTTCTGGAGAGGTCCCTGGAGGATTTCCGCTCCATCCCCATACACGTTAACAGACTTTTCCAGTAGCTGTACTGGCCGCGATTGCCAGGGCAAATTAATCATTAATCATTAAAACACGCTTGCTTTTAAACCATGTGTAATATTTACAAAGGTACACTCACCAGAGGTCTCCTGTGTGCCCTGAGGGTCTTGAGTGAGTTCGGGGGTTACTGGTTCCAGGTCCAGGGTGACAAACATAACCTGGCTGTTGGGGAAACCGGTTTCTCCGCTTCCTTGCTGCTGTGAGCTACCTACAGTACCTCCATCCTCATCTTCCTCGTTCCCCGAACCCTCTTCCCTGTGTGTTTCTCCATTGACGGAGTCATAGCACACGGTTGGGGTAGTGGTGGCTGCACCCCCTAGAATGGCATGCAGCTCCGCGTAGAAGCGGCAAGTTTGCGGCTCTGCCCCAGACCTTCCATTTGCTTCTCTGGCTTTGTGGTAGGCTTGCCGTAGCTCCTTAATTTTCACGCGGCAATGCTGTGTGTCCCTGTTATGGCCTCTGTCCTTCATGGCCTTGGAGACCTTTTCTAATACTTTGCCATTTCTTTTACTGCTACGGAATTCAGCTAGCACTGATTCATCTCCCCATATGGCGAGCAGATCCCGTACCTCCCGTTCGGTCCATGCTGGAGCTCTTTTGCGATCCTGGGACTCCATCACGGTTACCTGTGCTGATGAGCTCTGCGTGGTTACCTGTGCTCTCCACGCTGGGCAAACAGGAAATGAAATTCAAACGTTTGCGGGTCTTTTCCTGTCTACCTGGTCAGTGCATCTGAGTTGAGAGTGCTGTCCAGAGCGATCACAATGAAGCACTGTGGGATAGCTCCCGGAGATCAATAACGTCGAATTCCGTCCACACTACCCCAATTCCGACCTGAAAAGGCCGATTTTATCGCTAATCCCCTCGTCGAAGGTGGTGTAAAGAAACCGGTTTAAAGGGCCCTTTAAGTCGAAAGGAAGGGCTTCGTCGTGTGAACGTGTCCAGGCTTAATTCGATTTAACACTGCTAAAGTCGACCTAAACCCGTAGTGTAGACCAGGCCTTAGAGCAGTATAGGTTATTCCCCTTCCCGGACAGGCTATACCCATATAAACACTTTTATACCAGCATAACTGCATCCATGCTTGGGGGGTTGGACCACTTTTGCTGTACCAGTATATTTAAAGTGATACAACTTTTGTGCATAGACAAGTGCCTTAAGGGAGTCTAATTAGTGTTAAGGGATTGCAAATCATCACTGAACGTGGCCACGTAGCTTCTAGGTCTTAGACAAATTAGGGTTGTAGATGGCTGAATGAGGTTGCTTTTTAAGACAATAATACCAGGAGTTAGATCCCACCTTCCTGAATGGCCACAGATCCGTAAACGGTGGCCCCATGAGCTCATTCTCTGGAATCCAGATTTTGATTGGGTGTGCAAACTAGAAATATTTCCCCCCACGTCAGCATTCAGTACAAACAACTTGCCATTTATTGTGCCAGGAAACTACTAACTGCAGACATCTTGGCAACTCTGCCTTTCCTTTTAAAGTTATTAAACACCCAAATAAGATCCACCTCTGAAGTGGCTTTCCTAACAGCTTCAAGGGCCAAGATGCCTGCAGTACTTTAATACAACAGACAACAGTTCTTCAGCACCAACGGAGGCTTTTAGAACTGGTGCTTTTAAAACAGCTATCATCAATCAAGTGGATCCCTCTCACATTTATTAGGAATAGCACTAAAAAGAAAATTGGCTATTGCTTTTCCAAGTGCTTCCTAACAAACTCATTGTGATGCTGCTGCTTGGAGAGATTAATTTGCAACGGAGGCTGTTTTAATTATTTCTTTTGCATTTACACCATCAGTGGCTCATTCTCACAGTGATTGATACCTTTGACTGCAGTTTTCTTTTTGCGGATACAGACTAACACGGCTGCTACTCTGAAACCTGTGAAATCTATACCCAATCCTGAGAAGAGGCTGGCCAGTTCACCACGGGTTTAAGCCAACACAGGGGAAGTGCAAGCTTTGGGTAACTACATAATAATACTTAGCTTTTTTATTCAGTAGTTTTCATCCACACATCTGAAGGGACCTCACAAAATAAAGGGTATTGTTACCTCAATTTTACAGTTGGAGAAACTGAATCATAGAGAGATTAGGTGACTTGTCCTAACGCACTAAGCAATCAGCAGCATACCTGGGACAAGAAGCTGGGTCTCCTGACAGCACTTCCACACTCCATACACTGGACAAGGCTGCCTTTCACACTGCCGCATTTATTAACAATTTACACTACAGTAGCACCTAAAGGCCCCAAATGAGATTGGAGCCCCATTGTGCTAGGCGCTGTACAAACACATGCTAAGAGATGCTTCATGATCCAAAGAGCTTAAAATCTGAGGAGCTCCATTCCAGCAATCAATAGCATGCAGGCTTGCTGAAATCAATGGGGCTCCGCATGGATCATCAGCTGTATGATGTGACCCTAAAAAGATGAAACAAAAAGGTAGAGAAGGGGATGCAACATACAGGCAGAGTGATCAGAGCAATGGCTGGCAAATGTTAGATTAGTTTCATAATTGCTATTTAATATTAGTTTTATTTTTCCCTTTTTTTTAGTAGTGTGGGGTTTTGTTTATAATGGGTGAAATAGTGGTAAAACAAGGAAAAGGCATCAGGGGTTGGTTTGAACAGACACACCAGAGCTATTGTAACCCACACACCTTCTGGGTGTGGTGTTCTGTCCCATCTAATGGCACTGAGACCACTTAGAGCAGTGGTTCTCAAACTTTTGTACTGGTGACCCCTTTCACATAGCAAGCCTCTGAGTGGAACCCCCCTTATAAATTAAAAACTCTTTTTTATATATTTAACACCATTATAAATGCTGGCAGCAAAGTGGGGTTTAGGGTGGAGGTTGACAGCTCGCGACCCCCCGTGTAATAACCTCGTGACCCCCTGAGGGATCCTGACCCCCCATTTGAGAACCCCTGACTTAGAGAGAGATATAAAGTGAGTCTGCTCTACAGCTTTAGCTAACAGCCAGTTGGCTTTTAGTTCATGCGGTAGCGGCTCATGCACAAAGGTCCAAGGTTCGATCCCACCCGCCCACAACCGGGGTTTGTCGGTGTTACACTATGCCAGCCAGATATTTCTATAAATCACACATGGATGTCTGAGCTCTTCTGAGGAACTATCCAATATTATGGGCTGCACGGTCTTCCTGAGTAAAGCTTACAGAACTGTCCCTCACCATCAATCTTCTGATAAGTCCCTCTAAAAACTCTTTTTTTAATGCACACCTTTTGTGATGCAAAGCACTATAAATTCACAATAAATAGGGATCTGACAAATAGTGATTTTGCCTACATTCTGTTTTTAATTTTTATAACTTACAAAATAAATTCACTGTAGGTTGAAAAAATCATTTTACCAGAAGGAATATATTTCCTCTTCACCTATTTGGGTAACCATCATATTCCATCACTTTGAACCTAACTTTATTTGCATGGTTATCACCTTACACCCTCAGAACCTATTTTAGTATGGGTGGCAATGTTCTGTCTCAGGATTTGCAGACATTAGCTCTCCTGTACAATTACCCAAACTATAATTACCTACATTTTCTTTTACAATGGCATACTTGCTTGTTATTTTTGCTTAGAGGATAAACGAGTCTGCAACAACACCCCTTACCCCCCAAACCTTTTTTTGAAGTGTTTTTATTCAGTAGGGTTAACAGCCTGCTTTCTATGAAGATCAAACTGGTGGTGGCTGCAATGGAACAATACCAGAGACATACTAACAGAAAGCCTCAACCAAAATTCAAAAAGTGGAAGTACCAATGTTTTAAAAGTCTTTGTTTCGTGCATATTCCTAATTATGTTTTGTACATAATGTTCATCTCTGTCTAAGCAGTATCTCCAATGGAAGGACTCTGGCATGCTGCGGTAGTAATAAGGAGATGACGCTGGCTTTCAGATCACTGCGTGCAACTTGTCATTATGCAGAAAGGTAGCCACAGTGCATGCTGATTACCACCTTGCTGATTCAATGTGGAGATTGCAAGACTATTCCATAGCAGCTGCTCTAGTCTAGGCTATATTAAGAAATGAATTTATGCAGCACTTTATATAATGCTGGGCATTTCAAATCCTTTCCCTCAAGCTCTGCAATAACGTTTAGATGTCTATGGGATGTATAGATTAGAAATCTCATGAAACCATACCAACACACTGCAGTAAAGAGTTTGCAATTCAATTACTTTCTTACTCCTCTCTTGCATCAACCATCTTCCAGTTTTCACCTGCTATGAGGAAAGTAATGACCCGAGCTTGTTACTGCTTTTCATGGCCAGCAAAGTGCCTCCGCATGTACTGGAGGCCACAAACCTTCTCACTAAGCATGTCATTTCAGCAAGGTGTACAGCATTTTACTACTTAGCCCTGGTCTACACTGGGCGGGGGGGATCGATCTAAGTTACGCAACTTCATAGCTCTACGTGAATAACATAGCTGAAGTCGACGTACTTAGATCGTCTTACAGTGGTGTCTTCATCGCGGTGAGTTGACTGCTGCCACTCCCTCATCGACTCTGCCTGCGCTCTCGTGGCGCTAGAGTACAGGAGTCGACAGGAGAGGGCTCGGGGGTCGATTTATCTCGTCTAGACTTGACACGATAAATCGACCCCCGGTGGATCGATCGCTGCCCACCGAACAAAGTGAACAAAGACTCTGTTGAATTTTTAATTCAGGGACTCTAAGGTCTACAAAGCAATACACTGCATTAGGCACCCAGGGCAATTCAACATTCTCCTGTCTTTTCAAAAATAGAAGAGGTTAGATTCTGAATTTATACCAGTGCAAAGCCAGAGTGACTCCACTGAAGTCAATGGAATTCCTCCAAATTTGCACTGTTGCTACTGAGATGAGAATCTGACTGTAATCTCCAGATAGGGATTGAGATTACGAGCACTTTCGGGAAATCTTTTGAAATCTTTCAACTTCCTGCATTCAGAAAAGCTCTCATGGCTGAATGGTTTGTTGAAGGGGAGGGGTTTCTACTGGGGGTTTGAATGTTTGAGGAAGATTCATAGACTCCAAGGCCAGAAGGGACTATCTTGTCTGAGCTCCTGCACAACACAGGCCACAGAACTTGCCAAAAACAATTCCTAGAGCACATGAGTTGTACATCATTTATTGTTAATGTGGCAAATATTTTACTAAAAATGTAATGATAAAAATATATAATGGACCAAATCCTACCACCATCTACAACTGTGTGACACCTGCAATCCTACGAGGGTGGCCTGAATGTAATTAGAACAGAGTCTGGCCCAAGGAATTGGAGAACTTCAGTCTATTCGCCATTCATAGGCAATAGTAGTAACGATCTAGCATAATTACGGATTATGAAATTGCAGTGTCTGTTGATACTGGCAAATGGACTGCTCCCTAACTGATTTGGATTTACACAGTGCTAGCCACAAAGTCTAAGCCACTATTAAATGTCGCATTTTGTCTAATGCACTATACATTTGCTTTACATTAACTACTGTGGCTAGTGTCTGACCTGATAAACTCAATGTTTCGTCAAGAGATTTCTGAGCCACAAAGGAGACAGCTGCCATGTAGAAAGCAGAGGCGATATGAATGACTGCTGCTCTACTTCAACTTCAAAGAGGCAGACTGTCCCCAAGCAGAGTTCCTGTGCGGAGGGAGAAGGAAACAGGCCAGAAAGAGAGAGGAATAAACAGAAAACTACAGACCTTGCTGTATCAACCTGGGAGGTGGGAGTGGACAGATTGTAGTGAATTTTGAATGATGTGGATAAGACTTAATCCCCACTAAGCAGCTAAGGAACCTTGATCCCGGACCAATTTTAGTGATATTTCTGCTGTTAGACGAATCTAACCACTGACAAAAGATACTGATGACACTGAGAAATCAGAAGCAAGGGGCAGCAGGATAAACTGAGGGGGGGGGCAGGGGAGGGTGACAGGGAAGAGAACTGAAGGAGGGCTAGCGAGAGAGATTACCTCAGCAAGTTTTCATTCTTACACCACATTACAGTCTGCAGGCCCTCCTCTGGGGATATGTGGATTTTAATATTCCAAGGATCACTTCAATCCACTGGCTTAACCTTCCTATAGGAAACTTCACACAGTTTGAGTGCTGTTGCCTCACTGCTGCTGTGCAGCGTATCAGCAGGACAAAACGGTTACTTACCTTCTGTAACTGTTGTTCTTCGAGATGTGTTGTTCACGTCCATTACACATTAGGTGTATGCGCGCCGCGTGCACGGACGTCGGAAACTTTTCCCCTTAACGGCTCCCGTCGGGTCGGCAGTGCCCCCCCCTCCCGTCAGAGCGGCGCCCCGCTCCAGGGTATATATATCCCTGCTGACCCGACCCCTTCGGTTCCTTCTTGCCGGAGACTCCGACAGAGGGGAAGGAGGGTGGGAAGTGTAATGGACGTGAACAACACATCTCGAAGAACAACAGTTACAGAAGGTAAGTAACCGTTCTTTTTTCTTCGAGTGATTGATTGTTCACGTCCATTACACATTAGGTGACTCACAAGCTTACCATTGGAGGCGGGTAGGAGTCAAGGTATAACTGATTGTAGCACAGCCCTGCCAACCACTGCGTCCTCTCTGGTCTGATGGTGGATCGCGTAGTGGGCTGTGAACGTATGCACGGACGACCAGGTGGCCGCTTTACAGATTTCCTGGATTGGGATCTGCGCCAAGAAAGCCGCCGAGGACGCTTGGGCCCTAGTCGAGTGAGCCTGGATCTCTGGGGCTGGTACGTTGGCGAGCTCATAACACCTGCGTATACAACGCACAATCCATGCTGACAAGCGCTGCGTCGAGATAGGCAGGCCTCTCCTATGTTCCGCAACGGCAATAAACAGCTGAGGTGTTTTGCGGAACGACCTGGTCCGCTCCAGGTAAAACGCCAATGCCCTCCGAACATCGAGGGTATGCAGGCTGCGGTGGCTAGGGTCCGCATGGGGCTTAGGGAAGAACACCGGTAGACAAATATCCTGTCCCATGTGAAACTGCGAGACCACTTTTGGAAGGAATTTAGGGTGCGGCCTCAGTTGCACCTTATCCTTATGGAAAACTGTATAAGGGGGTTCGGAAGGGAGGGCCCTCAATTCCGATACCCTCCTGGCCGATGTGATGGCCACAAGAAATGCCACCTTCCACAAGAGGTGCATGAGGGAGCAAGTGGCTAGCGGTTCAAAGGGAGGCCCCATGAGCTTAGATAGGACTAGGTTCAGACTCCACGCAGGGACCGGTGGGCGCGAGTAGGGAAACACCCTCTCCAGCCCCTTGAGGAATCTGGCTACTGTGGGGTTGGAGAACACTGGCACTCCCAACTCCCCCGGATGAAACGCCGATATGGCAGCCAAATGCACTTTAATCGAGGCAAGGGCGAGCCCTTGATGCTTGAGGTGCAGTAAGTAGTCCAGGATCGATGGAACTGAGGCCTGCAGAGGCTGTATGTGCTAAGGCTCGCACCAGTGGGAGAACCTCTTCCATTTGGCCAGGTAGGTCGCCCTGGTGGAGGGCTTCCTACTACCAAGGAGAATTTGCTGTACCTGGTGAGAGCACCTGTGTTCCGCCTCGTTCAGCCAGAGAGATACCATGCCGTGAGATGTAGCGACGACAGGTTCGGGTGGAGCAGGCGACCCTTGTCCTGTGTGACTAGGTCGCGATGGAGGGGGAGGGCAATCGGGTTGGCTATAGACAATTCCAGCAGGGTCGTGAACCAATGCTGTCGTGGCCACACCGGGGCGATGAGGATGACTGTCGCTTTGTCCCTTCGGGTCTTGAGGAGGACCTTGTGGATGAGCGGGAATGGAGGGAAGGCATACCTCAGGCTCCCTCCCCACGGAATCGCGAAGGCGTCTGCCAACGACCCCGGACTGAAGTTCTGGAAAGAGCAAAACTGAGGGCATTGCCTGTTGTCCTTGGTGGCGAAAAGATCCACCCGGGGAAAACCCCACCTCCAGAAGATTGAATGCAGGACGTCCTGCCTCAAAGCCCATTCGTGCATGTGGTAGGATCGGCTAAGGCGGTCCGCTAACCTGTTTTGGATCCTTGGGAGATACGTTGTGATTAGATGGACCGAATGGGCTACACAGAAGTCCCATAGACGGAGTGCCTCGCGACAGAGGAGAGAGGACCGGGACCCGCCCTGCTTGTTTATATAAAACATGGCGGTAGTGTTGTCCATCAGAACTGCCACGCTGTGACCTTCTATGGTGGCGTGGAAGGTCTGACAGGCGAGGCGAACCGCCCTCAGCTCCTTCAGATTGATGTGAAGCAACCTGTCTTCCCTGGACCACATCCCCTGGGTCCACAGTTCCCCCAGGTGCGCCCCCCAACCCAGGTCCGATGCATCTGTTACTAACGTCAGAGTGGGTTGTGGGGCAGCGAAGGGGATCCCTTTGCAAACCCGCTGTTGATCGAGCCACCAGCGTAGGGAGCTCAACACCCGAGCCGGGATCGTCACCACCAGATCCAAGGGGTCTCTGTTGGGACGGTACGTTTGGGCAAACCATAACTGCAAAGGTCTGAGCCTTAGGCGGGCATGTCTGACTACGTGTGTGCAGGCTGCCATGTGTCCCAGGAGCTGCATGCAGCACCTTGCCGTCGTCGTGGGAAAATTCTGGATGGAGCTTACGGCCCCTTGAATTGCCAAGAACCGCAACTCTGGAAGACTTGTCCGTGCAGTCACCGAGTCCAGGACTGCACCTATGAAGTCCAGTCTCTGCGTGGGAGTTAACGTGGACTTGGGCACGTTGACCAGTAGGCCGAGCCTGCCGAACATCTGTAAGGCCAGCGTCACATGAGAGCGGACCTCGGCCTCTGACCTGCCCACGAGGAGCCAGTCGTCCAAGTACGGGTACACACGCATCCTTCTCTTCCGAAGGAAGGCTGCTACCACAGACATGCATTTCGTGAACACTGGCGGTGCCGATGCTAGGCCGAAGGTCAGGACCGTAAATTGAAAATGGCGCTGGTTGACGGTGAAGCGCAGGAACCGCCGGTGGGCTGGGTTGATGGCGATGTGAAAATACGCATCTTTCATATCGAGGGCAGCGTACCAATCCCCCGGATCCCGGGATGGGATAATAGTTCCAAGCGAGACCATACGGAAACGCGTTGTGACCAGAAACTTTTTTAGTCCGCGCAGGTCCAAAATGGGACGGAGGCCCCCTTTTGCCTTGGGAATCAGGAAATACCTGGAGTAGAATCCTTTTCCCCTTAGGTCTGGTGGGACCTCTTCCACCGCTCCCACTGCGAGGAGGGTCTGCACCTCCTGCATGAGAAGTTGCTCGTGAGAGGAGTCCCTGAAGAGGGACGGGGAAGGGGGATGGAAGGGAGGGGGCCAGGAAAACTGGAGGGTATAGCCCGCCTTTATTGTGCGCAGGACCCAGCGGTCCGATGTTATGCGTGACCATACACGGTAGAAATGGGACAGGCGGTCCTTGAAACCTAGAGGTGGATCCGGAATGGGATGTGGTACGCTGTCCTCGAGCGTAACTTCAAAAGCCTGGTTTATTCCCTGGCTGCGGCTTGCCCTGGCCATGACCTTGGCCTCGGTTAGGCGTATTGTTACGTCTTCGCCTATTATCCCTGCCACGATGGCGGTACGGTTCGTGCCAAGGGCGAGGGTGGTACTGCCTCTGTGGTGGTTGAGGCTTAAAGGGCTTCCGCTGTGTCACTGGGGTATGCATCCCTAACGACTTTAGGGTCGCTCGCGAGTCCTTGAGGCTATGTAGCCTGGCATCCATTTGGTCTGAAAACAAGCCTGACCCTTCAAACGGAAGGTCCTGCAGGGTGGTCTGCACCTCTGGCGGAAGGCCTGAAGCCAGTAACCATGCCGAGCGCCTCATCACTACCCCTGACGCGATTGTCCTAGCCGCTGCGTCAGCCGAGTCAAGGGAGGCCTGCAACGAAGTTTTGGCCACCGCCATCCCCTCGTCCACTAGGGCCGTGAACTCTGGATGTGCGTCTGGAGGTAGGGATTCTTTGAACTTGGAGACTGATGCCCAAGAATTAAAGTTGTGTCTATTTAGAATCGCCTGCTGATTAGCGATCCTCAGCTGGAGGCCCCCAGACGAGTAGACCTTCCTCCCGAATAAGTCCAAGCATTTCGCTTCCTTGCCCTTGGGCGCAGGGCCTTGCTGGCCATGACGCTCTCGTTCGTTGATCGCAGAGACCACCAGCGAACAAGGAGACGGGTGCAAAAAGAGGAAGTCAAACCCTCTAGATGGGGCAAAGTATTTCCTCTCCACGCCCCTTGCAGTTGGTGCACTGGAGGCCGGCGTTTGCCATACAGTCTTATAGTTATACTGTCCGTATAATCGGGAGAGCGACTCTGGAGGGGCCCTCCGGGCTCAGGATGTCGACCATGGGGTCCTCCTGCTCTACGGTCTCCTCTGCCTGCAAGCCCAGATTGAGGGCTACCCGGCGGAGCAGGTCCTGGTGCGCCCGATGATCAATCGAGGGAGGGCCAGACACTGTTGTGCCCGCCACGGCCTCGTCCGGCGAGGAGGAAGAGGTCGGGGCCTTTTGCCCATCCTCGCCTTCCTGCAACCCGTCATCGACTGGTTGTTCCTCCGGGGACTGTCCCACGGCGTGGGACTGAGATGGTACCGTGCTCGGTGCCGAGTCCACTCCTTCCTGCTCCTGCGGTCTAGAGATCGATGCCTCCTTGTGAGAGGGCGGGCGGTACCGCAGAGAGCGGGACCGGTACCCTGCTGGCCCAGATCCCGAGGCCCTAGATGGGGGGCCTTGCTGGTGGTAGGCCCAGGGTGTCCAGAATGGCCATTGGCCTGGCTGGCCCCATTGAGGATGACCAGAGGCTTCGTAGTCTCTACTGGCCTGTGTCCTGTGGGCATACCTGCCGTACCGGCCCGAGTCAGTCTCCGACACCACGGACGGAGATCTTGAAGGGCACAGCGGTGCCGTGAAACGGTGCCGGTCCGGGTTTGGAGAGTAGTGTCTCCGCGACCAGGACCTGGAGTAGCGTCTCGCCGACCTGGACCTGGATCGGTACCGGTGACCACGGGACCGAGAACGACTACGGGTGGTCGGTCGCGGGGAACGTGCAGCCGACGCGTCCCGGTGCCGACTCGAGTACGGCTGCTGAGTCGGTGCCGGCTGCTTATCGATGCCCGACGGCTGTGGCGCTTTCTGCGCGGAGGGCAACCGGGAGTCCACCAAGGCGGAACTCGACTGGGACTGGTGCCGTGAACGGTGCCGAGATGGCGACCGAGATGGACGCACCATCGCTGGCTTGCCTCTGGATGGCAGTCTCGGCGGAGCGTCCTTAGTTTGTGGAGGGCCCTCAATGGACAATTCAATGAGGTCTTTTGCTGCCTCAAATGTGTCCGGAGTGGAGGGCTGTTCCAAGAGCTCCTCCAGCCCTACTTCCTCACTTGACGCGCCTGTCCCAGGGCTCGACGGGCCTTTCGGCGCCGGAGCCACTGCCGGGACCTGTGTCGGGGCCGTAACAGCCTTAGGCGCACTCGAGGTCTTCGCTGGCGCTGCCCTCTTATGTGGGGAGCGTCCTCGGGCCCTGGGTTGGCCCTTCGATTTTGCCGGCGAAGACGACCGGTGCCGTAAATGTCCCCGTTGGGTTGGTGCCGTGGGCTTCGGGTGACCCGCCAGCGCCGGGTCCCGGACTGATGCCAGGGCGCTCTGTACTGAGGCAGACGGTACCGTTGAAGTGGAGGGCTGTAACGCCGTCTCCATGAGCAGCTGCTTGAGGCGAAAGTCTCTTTCTTTCTTAGTCCTGGGCTTCAAGGCCTTACGGATCTTGCAGCGCTCTTTCTGGTACGTTTCCCCCAGGCAACGGAGACACGAGTCGTAGGGGTCACTCAATGGCATAGGCTTATGGCACGTGGCGCAAGTCTTGAAGCCTTGCGCGGGGCATGCCCCGCCGCCCAGGGCCGGTGCCGGGGTCGACCAAACACCTACAACAAGAACTTCGAGTACTTCCTAAAGAACTGTTAACTACTAAGCTTAACACTAACAACTAGAGAACTGATAACTGTTGCAGATAACACTAATGACTATGCTAAGGGACACTCTCAGATGAGAGACAGAGTTGTTCCAACGCCACCACGGACGGTAAGAAGGAACTGAAGGGGTCGGGTCTGCAGGGATATATATACCCTAGAGCGGGGCGCCGCTCTGACGGGAGGGGGGGGCACTGCCGACCCGACGGGAGCCGCTAAGGGAAAAAGTTTCCGACGTCCGTGCATGCAGCGCGCGCACACCTAATGTGTAATGGACGTGAACAATCACTCGAAGAAGAATGATATCAACTCCAACCCGGCAGGTTCAGCATTTCAAGCAACTAATTGTTTCTGCGAGTGCTGCACACGTGATTTATGTTCAACACGCCTTAATCTTTATATATCCATCTTCCTAGGATCTTTGTAGACAACATAGCTAGGAAATGAAATTATGCTGTCTTTGAATCTTATAAACAAACAGGGCAGCAAATCTGTAAAGGCCTTCTGAGGTACTGAGTTAAACCACATGGTTTTCCTTCACAAGATGGGGGCAATTTATCGTGCGATTTCTTCTTATTTCTTTTAAAGAAGAAAAGGACTTTGTTAAAAGGAGGACAGCGAAGACTGCAATGCCAAATGAGCACTTTCCTTTGAAGGGATCCTGACAAACTTATGTCCTCCCATTAAGGTTTATACATTAAATAAACAGTGGCACAGGTGTGAAGAGGCCAGGCCCGAGAAGGGGATCACAGTTCCTCATGGGTCCCATCCACAGCCTGCTGAAATCAATGGGAGTGTTTCCATTGAAGTTGGCGGGCTCTGGATCAGGCCCAACAGAACCCTTTTCATGCCTTTTTAATCAATTTTATTTCAGGATTAATATTTAAAAGCACTGACTTGAACAGTCTCTCTCAGGGATGGAAACTTAAACATACCACCTTGGTGCTAGCACAATTAAAAAAGAACCAGTCTGTGTTTGTTTTTAAGCAGGACAAAGTGCAGGATGAATGACAACAAGTACATTCAATTTATTAAAACATTATTTCAATTTAGTGATTTAATTTTCAGTATAAAATAAAAAGATATTGCTTTAAAGTAGACCTGAAAATACATACCATAGAGACACATGTACACACACACATTGGACCAAAGTCATCGCTGACTACCGAAGTCAACTAAGTTACCCCAGGAATGAATTTGCCCCAGGATTTTTATCCTGACAACAGCCTTTTAAACAATAATTTGAATTCCAGTGCTACTCTATTTTTTTATCAGGATCAAGAGTTTGTGTTTATATGTCCCCTGACTCTTTTAATAACTCAGCACAAGGCATTTTGAGGGGCAATCAGAGTTTTATTACAGGCTTATAAATGGCTACTGGGGGCATAAAAAGAGCCCTGAGAAATGTAAACATAAATGCTAAGAAAATATACGGAAAGCAAATACTTGGCCACAGATATAACCGTTTGACATTGTGTATATTCCAAATTGTTATCTCTTTTCTTCATGGATTTAGTTGGAGCTTGGTGAACACTGGGGAGGAAAATCACTTTCAAACATTTTGGCAAAGGGAAAACCACATTTCAATGTGCCATGTATCCTGGTTTGCCCTTTCATTAAATATTTAAGGAAACAAAGTTTTGTTCATTTGACTGTTCATGGAAAATGAATTTCAGGCCCAAAGACCAAATTGTTTTTGATAAGCAACAACATTTATTTTTTGGTCACATTTCAAAATGTCAATGAAAAATATCTTTAAAAAAAAAAATCAAAATTCAGAACATTTCAACCATCTCCAGAACAAGGCTACTGCAGGAGCCTCAGAAGCAGGGCCCACATCATCCTTCTCATTGCATATACCGGGTGTCAAAACTCCCTCTTCCTCCCAGAGCTGGCTCCTCGTCTGCATATATTCTAATATGGA
This sequence comes from Chrysemys picta bellii, assembly GCF_011386835.1. Classification (NCBI taxonomy): domain Eukaryota; kingdom Metazoa; phylum Chordata; order Testudines; family Emydidae; genus Chrysemys; species Chrysemys picta. The sequence goes on along the minus strand of NW_027053178.1, from coordinate 26,737 downwards.
TTGTACTGATAAATTAGGCAAATATACTGCTCTTTCCACAGCAGATGGAGTGTGGTTTCCTACTCTAAGTCTCACACACTGCAATGTAAGAAAAAACAAGAGGTCGTACTGGCCGCCAATTCCAGCAGCTCCCATTGGCCTGGAGCAGCGAACCACGGCCAGTGGGAGCCGCGATCGGCCGGACCTGCGGATGCGGCAGGTAAACAAACAGGTCCGGCCCACCAGGGGCTTTCCCTACACAAGCGGCATCCCAAGTTTGGGAAACACTTCTCTAGATCAATGGTTCTCAACCTTTCCAGACTACTGTACCCCTTTCATGAGTCTGATTTTTCTTGTAAACCCCCAAGTTTCACCTCACTTAAAAACTACTTGCTTACAAAACCAGACATAAAAATACAGAAGTGTCACAGCACACTATTACTGAAAAACTGCTTACTTTCTAATTTTTCCCATATAATTATAGAATAAATCGATTAGAATATAAATGTTGTACTTACATGTCAGTGTGTAGTATATAGAGCAGTATAAACAAGTCATTGTCTGTATGAAATTTTAGTTTGTACTGACTTCGCTAGTGCTTTTTATGTAGCCTGTTGTAAAACTAGGCAAATATCTAGATGAATTGGTGTACGCCCTGGAAGATCTCTGCATACCCCAATGGGTACGCGTACCTCTTGTTAAGAAGCACTGTAATAAATGTCATGAACAAATCAGAAATCTAAAAATGAACTTGAGATCATAATTAAATTGGAAGATGTAGACTACTCTCAACTGTGTGCCAATCTTTATGCAAACAACGACATAAATGAATGCAACCGTTGTGCAATCAAATGCAGCAAAAGCAACAATATAACTGGGGAGAGAGACTTCTGCCTTCTGATTCTCACTAGTACTACTTTGCTCTCTACACTGTCTGTCTGTCAAGTGCAAATTCCCAAGTACTGACGCGGGTACCCTCAGAGGGTATGTCTACTATGCAATTAAAAACCTGTGGCTGGCCTGTGCCAGCTAGCTCAGGCTTGTGGGGCTCAGGCTAAAGGATGTTCAACTGAGGCGTAGACATTGGGGTTTGGGCTGGAGCCTGGCCTCTAGAACCCTGTGAGGTGGGAGGGACCCAAACATCTACACTGCAATTAAACAGCCCCTTAGCCTGAGCCTCAGTCAGCTGCCACGGGCCAGCCAGGGGTGTTTAATTGCAGTGAAGACAGTGCTTAATTTGTAATGAAAGAGGTGCTGGGACTCAAGCAATTACGTGCCAGGGCTCAAACAAATTTTTTTTTTTTTTGCATTCATAACTGATGCAACAAGCCCAGAGGTGCCTGGACTATGAACTGCCAAACCTAGAGGTTCCAGGGCTCAATTCTACAACCCCCACTGACTTCCATGTCTGAAATAGACCAATGTGTCAGTACAGCAGATGGCTGTGGGCTGGCACTAGCAGAAGTGCCTTAAGGTGATCAATCTATGCTGGTGGGACCCATATTTGGATTACCCCCTGCTACATGCACAAGGTCTAAATGGGTCTTTTTAGCATATCCCCTTAGCCCACTACTACCTCCTGTGCATGCTGACAACCACTGTGCATGCTGACAACCAGTAAAGCTATTAAAAAAACAACACAAGGCAGCCAGAGAGATTTGCTGAGTTGTTCCCCAGGCCCCCTCTAGTGCCTTCCAACAGAAGCTCTTATGGGGATCTGACTGTTCCTTTCCAAAGCAGGATTATGCACAGGCATGCAGGTTGCAGTTACTAATTTGTTAGTGACTAGAACTATGGTGAATGAAAAGTAGTGGCAGAAAACTGGAGACCAATCAAGTCTACAAATGCCCTTGGTAGATAGACAGAATATTGTTGTATATGGGATGAGACACAACAGCATGCCAGGGGCACTGAGGCCTTGGCTACACTTACCCGCTAGTTCGGCGGCTGGCAATCAAACTTCTGGGTTCGACTTATCGCGTCTAGTCTGGACGCGATAAGTCGAACCCGGAAGTGCTCGCCGTCGACTGCGGTACTCCAGCTCGGCGAGAGGAGTACCGCGGAGTCGACGGGGGAGCCTGCCTGCCGAGTGTGGACCAAGGTAAGTTCGAACTAAGGTACTTTGACTTCAGCTACGTTATTCACGTAGCTGAAGTTGCGTACCTTAGTTCGAATTAGGGGGGTAGTGTAGACCAAGCCTGAGAAGAAATTAATGTTAGATTATTATGATATATTGTTTTTATCTTGGTAATGCCTTCGGATTCTGACCAGGGTCCCAGTGGACTAGCACTGTCCAAAGAACAAAAAGCCAGTTCTTGCCCCAGTGAGCTCCCAATCTAGGACTCAGACCTACGTTAAACACGTTCAATTATGAATGTCAAGTCTGACATAACCCCACTGAGTCAAGGAAATTCAGAATTAGTGGGGGCTGAAAAATTTAGAACAAACAATTTATTTGTCAAACGTTGCCTCTGTTTTCTATTTGTGAGATGTCCACAGAGAAATTTCTTTTTTTATTATTATTCAAATATTATTTGTAAATGTCTTCAGTCATTTATTCCTGATTTGTAAACTGTTAGCAAGCTGTTACTTAAAATCCTGTGATACTGTTTCTACTCCTTGACCAGATGACTTCTATAATGATCCACCTACAGTGCTAATCTTGATTTCCTTATCTAACTGCAACAGTGACAATGGCAATCCAAGGCCTGGTCCACACTAACCCCCCGCTTTGAACTAAGATATGCAACTTCAGCTACGTAGCTGAAGTCGAAGTACCTTAGTTCGAATTTACCGCGGGTCCAGATGCCGGCAGGCATGTTCCCCCGTCGACTCCGCGTACTCCTCTCACAGAGCAGGAGTACCGGTGTCGATGGCGAGCACTTCCGGGATCGATCCCAGAAGATCGATTGCTTACCGCCGGACACGGAGGTAAGTATAGACCTACCCCAAGAGTCACACTATTGTTGGTTAGTTACAGTTTGACATTTGCTTTCAGGTAGTGTCATGATTGAGCATTAGAGCCAAACATTGACTTTTCATGATCATCGCCACTGGTAAAAATCCACTTGAAAATAAGTGTTTGGAAAGCAAACAGAAAAGGAGCACGAACACAGTCCTAGTATATACATTTAAGACTCGAATGAATATTTGCAGAAATGTTTGTTGTATTTGCCCAACTTTCATTCCTAGATGTTGCAGGAAATATAGTTGTAGGAACCACTTCTGCAAGTCTTCTGTGGCTGTTGTTATTATTATTATTTGTGTTAATGCAGTACCTAGGGGCCACCGTTCAAGGGAAAGGACGCCATTGTTCTAAGCACTCAGGGCCGGTGCAACTCATTAGGCAACCTAGGCAGTTGCCTAGGGCGCTGCGATTTGGGGGGCAGCGACCGCGGCGGTTTTTCGGCGACGGGACCTTCCGCCGCCTCTGTGGGGGAGCAGCATTTCGGGGTGGGACCTTCCGCCGCCTAGGGTGGCGGAAAAGCTGGCAGCGCTCCTGTAAGCACTGTAAACACGGCAAAACCAAACAAACCAACTCTGCTGCAGCAAGTCTCAGGCCTAGACTCAGGCCTAAAAACAACCATGTCAATCTTCTGGCTTGGGCTCTGAAGGGCACTTCCCTTCGCAGGCTCCTGTGCTCCAGCCCGAGATGGAACATCTACACAGCTACTTTTAGGCTCTGAGACTAGCTGCCATGGGTTCTTGGTGTTTTTGTTTGCAGTGTGCACATACCCACAAAGTGAAAAGACAGTCCCTGTCCCAAAGAGCTTACAATATAAACTATGGAATTCCCATGGCGAGCTTGCTGGATCAGAGTCATTGCATGGTAGAGCACACAAAGGCCCTGAATCTGCAATGAGTTTTCTGTGAGCAGACCACTGCAGCCACTGAACGAGTGGGGTAAACGTTAGAAATCTCTCCAATACCCACACGGGACTAGTTGTTTCTCTTCTCCAGGTGCCAATCACATCCGCAACAGTATCGAGCATCGCAGCTTTTTGCTTGAATTTCCTCCATTTTTAATTGTGGTTATAAAAAGAAAGACGGAAAATAAACGACTGTGTGAATGTGACACATTGTTTTGAGTGTGGAACAATTTAGAACAATTTACCAAGGGTTGTGGTGGATTCTCCATCACTGACAATTTTTAAATCAAGTCTGGATTTAATTGGATTTCAATATTTTTCTAAAAGATCTGCTCTAGGAATGATTTTGGGGAAGTTCTATGTCCTATGTTATACAGGAGGTCAGACAAGATGATCACAATGGTCCCTTCTGGCCTTAGAATCTATGAATCAGTAAGTCTAAAGCTCTTTTAGACATATGTTAATAAATAAATCCAGTATAATGTAACAGCGGTTCTGTGTTTTATCTTATATTTAGATGATACAGTGTAACAACTGCCTACTACCAATGCACGTTAACAGCATGTATTCCTAATTATGACTCCATAACAAGCTTAATTTAAGCACATTTTATTACTGTTAATAATAAAAAGCATGTATCCAGCATTACAGATTAACACTGCACTTTATAACCATATGAAATCAATGGCAGCACTCTCTTTAACTTCTCTGAGAGCACAAGAAAGCCATGAGACGGTAAACGCATTAGGGAAGGGAATATGCGTGAATCTAAGACCTGATCCTGAGAGGTGCTAGCCACCGCCCCCCCGAGAGGACCATGAGGGTGTGCATGTGGTTACACGAGGGTGTGCAGCACCTGGTGGGAGGCAAGGTAATGGCATGTCTGCATCTTTAGTAGCCATGGTTTAACAACAGGTGTGATTTAAAATCAAGTTGGTCAAATCAGTGCAAAAGGTTGCATGGACCCCTGAAATCAATATAAACCTGGCTTATAGAGAGTTAAATCAATTAGGAACAGATTTAAGCTAAATAAAAATAAGTCATTCTTGAATCAAATGAGGAGGGTCTGACAGAGTTTTGCAACTAGTTTGACTTATGTGTAGACAAATCCTAAATCACATTGCCCAACCCTAAAGAATTTAGAATCCAATAATTTAGTTCTCCTCTTAGTGAAGTGAAAGGAACGTTGCCATTGATTTCAGGTGGAACAGATGGGGCACTTTTGTTTTCAAACACATTCACAAGGAGAACCACAACAGTTTTCAAAGAAGATTACCCATTTGTCTGTGGGAATACTACATGGACAGGAAATATTTAGCAGTTCAAACTCCTTGCTATGACAGCATGGCTCTGAGTGAAGTGAATCCAAGGGCAGAATTTGTCCCTTAACACACATGCTCATCAACAACTTTTCAAACCTTTTTAGTTCTGCCATTTTCCTCCCTAACGGCCATTCTCCTACATGGCTTCATCTTAAATCTCTCCATATCTGACAGACTTTTAAAACCCTACCAGACAAGAAAGGCTTCAAGCCACCATTTAAACAAAATAAGGTCAATCCTACTTTTTCCCCCTTCTGCTAATAAGAAGCATAGAAATTACAACAAAACCCTAATCTTACATTTGCGCATTCATAGAAAAATATAAAATACAGTTGCAAGAGAGAAGCAATCATTAGTCAACGTATAGCTTCCTTGCTGCCCAAACAAAACTGTAGGCGCCAGTTCTGCAAAAAGGACTTTTATGTGTGCCTCACTTTACACACTGTGAATAGTCCCATTAAAGTCAATGGGTCAGCTCATGGGGCACAGCGATAAACACACGCATAAATCTCTGCAAGACCCAGGTCTTAAAGCTCACACTATGGCCTGAGCCTGAGGCGGCGTGAAGCAGCATAGCTCTGTTGTTTGCCATGGAGCAAGGCTTGTTTACACCAGATCAGGATCTGGCCATATAGTTTTGCACTGTAATGTCACCAGCGTAAAGACAGTTCTACTGGTAGAACACTCTTTTGTATAAAAAAAAAAAAAAAAAGGGTGTGCACATCATTTTACATTGTCTGAAGACTGATATAGGACCTAATCAGATTCCTTTTGCAGTCTACTGAGAACAGAATAGGAGCCAAGAGTTATTTTTGCAAACTGCCTTCTTTTAGGCCAGTATTTTGAAGAATGTCAGTGACCATAAAAAGTTAGGAGATGGAAGACATTGACTAGAGGTGGATAACTGAGTAGCTTTGCCACACGTCTGTGTTAAAGACTCTGAAGAACCCTAACTAATGGCTCATCTCTGAATGAGCAAAATAGTCTAATATGACCACTAGCACGGGAGAAGACAGCAGAGGAAGAATGATGTAAAACACTGCTGAGTACCCTAACTCGACATGAACTGCTGATCTGGTTTTCCAACTGTCCTTTCCAATGTTTTCCTTAGTAGTTATGGGCCACATCAAACCATTTTGTTCTGTACATGCAATTCCCAGTGATATTCCTCAGAGCTTTGCTCAAAGGCTGAGGTAACATTTTCAAAAGTAAGTGACTTAGGAATCCATGGAACTTAAGCACTTTTGAAAATTTTACCCTGTGAATAACATACAACCCTAGGATCTTTGCTCTCATCCTACATTACTTTCCTTTCCCACTAGTAGCTTCTGAACATTTCTTCATTGTGTAAGTGGTAAGTAGCTTCCTTAAATCTGACTCATTTTTGTTTTATCCAATCAAGCAGTGTTTTAATATTTTCAAGCTGCCAGTATAAAAAAAATTAATCTGATTCAACAACCACATGCACCTAGAAAGTCACCTCCTTGCAAGAACTGTGATGACTCAGAAAATGCTTTTGTGATCTAGAGTTGACTGTCACCCAAGGTACTAAAATAAATTGCCCATGATTTCTCACAAGCTTTGCAATAATGTATTACCACAATGGCACTGAAAAATGCTGCATTGCACAACTATTTAGAGGTTCCTTTGGGTGATAAATAATCAAAAAACTGCCTTCTGACCATCAGAGGGACTGGCAGAAGAGGTTAGCTTTCGTACCTGGCCTTTCAGAGAATGTTACAGGTTTTTAAATGACGAGTCAGCGGTATTCTTTGCTTGTTCCTGACAATGCAATCTCTTTTTGGCTTTCCCTGCTCCCACATACCAATCTAAGTATGATTGACACCCCCATAAGTAAGCAGCAATATCTTGTACAACAAGGGACTAGGGAACTGACTCACTTCTATTCATCATGTCTACCTTAACCCTCACTCAGTACTGTGGGGTCACCATGTAATTTACATTGAAAGGAACCTTACATGGAGCCAAGTCATTAACCAGTAGATTCCTGGGAAGATAAAATTTCAGCCTCATGTATTTGTGCTATTAATTAATTATTATTACTAATACACCCATTTCTAAGGTCAATATACTACCTAGGCTCCCGTTACTTTGGCATTTAGGTTCCTTAAGTAAACTTTGTACTTACACAGCTCCCTCTGCCAGAGGATCTCAAAGTGTTTTTCAAACTTTAGGACTCAGACTCAGCTCCCAGTGGAGGCAGACAAATGCTACCATCCCACTTTTTATGGATGAGAAAAGTGCGGCACAGATACATAAAGTGTTTCAAAAGTGACAAGGAGCAGCCTGCAGCAGTTGAAGCCAAGTCTCCTGTCTACCAGGCCTGTGCCTTAATCACCTTTCCTCCTCTAGTTAACGGCGCCTAATGCCGTGCAACTGATCTGGGTTTAGTTTTTGACCCAGTCTCACTTTGCAGCCAAGCTACTGAGGAAGTGTCACCGATGGGCTGTGTCCGATAAGAGGTCCATCTTACCCATCGCCACAGGGCCTTGAGGAGAGGGGGTGTATTCTACTGAATACAGGAGGATTAATGTGGTTAGGCTACTAACCAACGTCTTGGGTGACTAGAGTTCAAGTCCCTGCTCTGCCACAAACTTCCTGTGTGACCTTAGCCTCTCTGTGCCTCAGTTCCCCAGCTGTACAATGGGGATAAGAGCACTGCCCTGCCTAGGGGTGTTTTGATAACTACATTGAAGATTGTGAGGTGCTCACATACCAAGGCAATCGGGGCCATATAAATGTCTATGACAGAAAGGTAAAAAGAAAAAAAATCAGCACAGAGGGAACTATGTATGTTACTGCCACTAAAATAAAGGAAATGGCCAAATTGCACACTTATGTTCAGCATTCAGCTGTCCTAAAGAAGAGCGACTTGGCTTTAATCCACTTTGGATATTTTTTTCACATGATTTAAGAAAAAACAACACTGATACTGGTGGACTGTGCAATGAATTTGGCTGGGAAGCTGAATAAAAAATTGAGGTTCCTCCTGGAACAATTCTAGAGTAGAATCCCCGCTTACCAGCAATGTCGATTCTTTCAAAAAGGGGCACGGTAAGAATCTGCATTGTGCTTATATTATGATAAACCTCTTAATAAACAATATTAAGAACTAGATGTCCATTTCATCTCAGGAATTCAGACAGGCCCAGCGGCCTAGACTCACCACTGGTGCAACTCCCAGTAAAAGTTACACTCGGTATTTCTCAATGCCTTCAATGAACGTGGCCACACTGTTATCTGTTTAAATAAAGTAGATGCCAAAATATCACAGAACTCCGGCTTCATGCCCAAGAGTTCAGAAAGTGTAATCTAAGGCGTCATTGCCTCTATACTCTTTGGCTTCTGTTCTTTATTCCTATTGCTCCCCAAAACTCCCTTCTTTTTGCCATTTCTCCACAGTCTCCACTGGTTTGTAACTTTAGTTAAATGCCTCCTGTCAACCTAGCACAAATCTAATACAGTAAGCAACCCAATGGTTGCTTTGAGAAAATAACATTGTTTTCAAATGATTAATTACAGTATAAATAATACACCTCTACCCCGATATAACGCTGTCCTCGGGAGACAAAAATCTTACCGTGTTATAGGTGAAACCATGTTATATCAAACTTGCTTTGATCTGCCGGAGTGCACAGCCCCGCCCCTGAGCACTGCTTTACCGCGTTATATCAGAATTCGTGTTATATCGGGGTAGAGGTGTATATAATATATAATAACTGAAACAGCATACGGAATGGATAGTATAGCAGCCTATTACTTTTCTTTTCTGTAGACAGAAGGGACAATTTGCAGTAGGAGTACCAAGGAGCTGGCTACAGCTACAGGGTTAAAATGAATTATAACTGCATAAATTGGAGGTATAAAACTATATATAGTTTATTTTTAAGTCATCTCCTCTCTGCAGTATAAACAAACAGATGAAACTTGATTTTTTCTGCATTCAGGAGATCATAAAAGATTTGGTAAATGGCTGCACACTTCAATAAGAATTTCCATAAGAGAGGAAAAGCTTTATATCCAAAGGAATTGCATAATCTGAGATTTTGATTCATCATTCACTAATTGGTGAAAAACCATGCAAGTCAAACATGGTCTGTTGATGACAAGCTCACTTCTATTTCTTTATTTTTATCCTGGTAGAGAACATTCCTTTACAAGTCTCCAGTACTGCAGCAAAACCTTGAACGCTGACATCAAGACTAGTAAGCAGCATTAGTCCTTGAAGCACCGTTTGGAAAGCGTTAATTAATTCAGATTGGTACCGCAGTTTGGCTTGTTGCCCTACGATCATGGAAGTGAAATTACAAGGGTTGGAGGGGGGGAGAGAAAAATGACTTGTGTTTAGCCTAAAACAAGTTTTTGAAGATATTTTTTATGAATCAAAGAATTTTATATACATTGCTGCTCCATGCCTTTCAGCCATAACGAGGCCTCATGTTAATAAATATCAGGGAGGAAATATTATTAACACCATCTATGCAAAACAGAACATTTCCTTGAAGAAATGTATTACCCAGGGAAATCTGAAAAACAGCAGAAATCCCCCTAAAGACAGAAGAAATATGATGGTCAGAAGAGGCAGAGCTGTAGAAGAATGTATATACGTATATTATATAAAATATCCATTACAGGCAAGATTCTGGTCAGAAAATAATTATCAAGCATGTCAGAATGGCCTGATGACAGCCTGAAAAACATACTCGTTTTAGTTCAGAAGTAGCATCTATCACTCAACTTTGATTGTACAGGAAGTCCAATTTCATTATGAGTATAAATGAAAATATTAAACCAAAATTCACAGTGAAACCCATTAGCAGTTGCTGTTAGCTGAGAGCAAAGATCCAGAAGTACCATTGGGTTTACATGTTTTCTGACTCGTCCCAATATCTGACACCTGGAAACCGCACTGGAAATCTCAGGAGACTGGGCTTTTTCACAAAGTTTCCATTATTCCTGCTTTCTCCCGGGCTGGAAATACCACAAGAACTCCCTTTCCTGCTGAATTTTGTGTTTGTGTGGGAGGAGATTGGGGGGCTTTTGATATCCCCAGAAGACACCATGAAACAGGATAATGAAGACATATGTGCAAGTGTGGACCTTAACCCTGCAAACACTTACACACACGCTTAACTCTAAGCACATGAGTAATCCCATAGAGGTTAAGCATATGTATAAATATTCGCAGGATTAGAGGCTTAATTTTTAAAAGAAGTTAAACTTTTCTGAATTCTACACTGATTCAGGGTTTGGTTCAGCTTCATTTTTTTAAGCAAAGATTTGGATCTTTTCTTATTTCAGTCATTCAATCAGCACTGATATTGGCATAACCAGTCTCTTAACAGCTAAAAGGACAATGGACTTTGTGTAAAGATTACATGAATGAAATCCCATTACTTCTAGGAGACTACTGTAGGTTTGTGATGAGATATAACTGCAGAAGTTAAGCAAAATGAACAACATGCTTCTGAATTTTGTTTGATTGTTGGAGTTCTCCAAAACATCTGGTTTTTTGTTTGTTTGTTTGTTTTTAAAGAAAGGTATTCATATAGACTTAAAGGATCCTGATCAATTTCATGACAACTGAGTGGATGACCATTGGGAGGTTTGGCTTGGAAGATTCTGGGAGAAGTATGGCATATATAGGGGTTAATGAGTGATGATCATGCACATTATCTCCAGCCAAACAGGAGACACACAGGCAGTTTTGAAAAAACTTCCAAGTGACTTAGGACCATGAGTTCCATTGAAAAATCAATGTGATTTGTGTTCCTAAGACACTTAGATCCTTTCAAAAATCTCACACAGTTTGCAAGGTCCTCATTCTGAGGGCCCTATCACAAAAGAGCTCCTTTCTCCAGTGACTTCTCCAGTAGGCCTCTATGCTATGCAGATAGTCTCAAAGGACTAAACAACAGAAACAAGAAAGAGAAGGAGAATATACATTCTCATTTAAGTTTCAGTAACAAAACATTCATAAATAGCAGATTCTGCTGCTTTTGTAGCAACATGTAGGAAGAGCCTCTTCTGTGCTGAATGACGTATCTAATAAATATGGGGAATGTGCTCCTTCAGTGTTGTCCCATATACCTGGTACATTAAAATTCCATGCACCAAAACCTAAACCAAGGCATTTTCTGGCAGCAAGGTGGGGGTTAACAGCAATTTCCCCTGCCACTCATGAAAATGATAGAGTATTAAGCCATCTCTATGCTTCCAGGTCTGAGTTCTGTGATAGATCTTACCTGGCTAAAGCAAGCCAATGAATTTAACCTCATTCTTAGTATCATATGTAGCTTTCAGTTACACTAAAACCCATATTAAAAAGATTCCCCTTTCGAACGCTATTAACTCTCAGTGTGGATGGAGGATTTTGTACAGCTTTCATAGGGGTTCCAAATCCATGTAAGCAGGTAAACAGACGTTAGTATTCACCCCTTTGGGGGCCACTGTGGCTGAAATGACTGATCTGATGAGGTAGTCACCACAGATCAAGCAATCTAAGCTTATACATACATATTAAAAGTAACTTTTACAGTCTGCACTGAGATCAGATTTAATGCCCAAGTAAAGCTGTAACGTAGCACAGTATGACAGAATGAAGAAGCACATACGTTTCTAGAAGATCATATCAGTATGAACTCTATACTCCTATCTGTTTATAAATATATTAAAAAATAATGTGCCTTACCTTTTTGATCTGTGGAATAAGCAGATCCCAATCAGTGCGCCTCGTCAGAGACAAAAGGCTGGAGAATCTGTTAAAATAAGCCAATAAAAAAAAAAGGAGTGATAATATTTTATTTTTGATGACACAAGGTATTTTCTTCAGCTAACGGGAAAAAAAACTGATTGTTTTTGTTCTACTAACAGATACATATATAGATACATATACACATACCGCATGTACTATATACACATCTTGAATTGATGCAATGTGCACTAATGCAGCACTTCATACCCAGAGACTGAATTCGGAATGCTACAACACAATGGTGGTTTTCTTTTCATTTTCCGAAATCACACAAAGCTGACATTTTAAAAAAGAAAATCATTACCAGCTCATATGCTGCCATACCACAAAAGCCTGTCCTTAACTAACTGCTGCATAATCATTCTCCCGGAGCGTTATTATCCATCGGCTCGCTGCCTATCTCCAGACAGACGCAGTCTGCAAGCCACCAGCTTGCATCTACCATGTGTACATTGGGAAAAGGAAAACGGCAAATTAGAAAAAGTCCCTGCAGTGGTGAAAAGGAAAAGAGGGCGAGTGGGAGAGGAAGAGGGAGCTCACTGGCCACAGAATTTTCGAGAAGGATGACAAGGCAGCCAGCTCCGCCATCATTCACTCACAATAGGATACTGCATTTGCGTCTGCTTAAGCAGTTTGTCAAGGGGTTTCTGGTATCAAATGCCTGACAGGCATTTTAATTGCATTCAGCCAAGTGTGTCCCCAGGAATCAGGCCTCTAATCCTATGAATTTCATCAACGGGTTTCCTTTGTGCCACTGCCAAACACACACACACATGCACCCACTGCACACAGGCAGCAGCATGCGGTATTTCTGTAGCTATACAGTCCAAATCCTACACGGGTTTTACGTACTGTACATGCTGAAAAGGAGGTCTCATTTTCTGCATTATGGAGGGGGAGTGTTTTTATTTTTCCGCTTTATTTTTCTATTTGGTGTTTCATTGTCAGCTCTGTTATTTGAGCCCCAGGTTTGCTTATTTCCAGCGACCGAGAAAGACGAGAAATTTCCAGCAGAGCTAAGATGTTGTGAGTGGGGGACCTTTGTCACCAATATTCCATGGTTCAGCTTGCAACTAAACTCCTGTCAAACATCCAATTTTGCCTCCACTGCTGTACAGTTTACATATTGGGCTCAAAATCCATATGTTAGATCAGGAGATAGATTAGGTTAGGGTAGATTTTTTTAAAAAGCCAAATTTGAACAGAATCAGATCAGGCGCTTCTGAATTATGACACACTATAAATTGAAAAAAGTGTTGAATAGAGTTTCAAAACTTGTCAAACTTGTTTTCCAGGAGGGGAGGGCAACTTCCTAGCAAAAAAGACAGAAGAAGAGATCAAACTTAATAGACTGAGCTCCCGTGGCTATCTAGTGCCCAAGACTAAAATTTAGTAGGGTCAATTTTAGTAGAAATTGATAAAAGTCTAATTTCTTTTTGAAACATCAGTTAAGGTGAACTGAAATCCCAATCCAGCAAAGCAGTTAAGCCCATGCCTGACTTTAAGCACATGGGTAGTCTCACTGAAGCCGGTGGGACTACTCATGAATGTAGAGTTAGGCACACATGCTTAAGCGTTTTGCTGGATAAGGGCGCAATTACACGTCAAATGGAAGATGAAGACAGTTTTAAACAGCAAGTTGTTGTCCCTTTTCCTTGCAGAGTTAGACCCCATAGTATAACCCTATCTCTGGGGAGTCTGGTCAATGGAACAGAGGCCATTTCCCCCCAAAAAAGGTTTGTGAGGAGACCCAACAAGCCTCTTAAGTCTTGTGGGATAATGTGGGGGACCCAGCATGGTGCCTGGAGCTTCTGAAAAGGGCTGAGAAACATCCTAAGGTTCACTGAAGGGTCTCCCCTACCATAGAATTCAGGAAGTCCAGAGGGAGAGGGGCAATGCCTTGCCTGATCTCCTCCTCCCAACCCCCTCTTCTCACCCAGTCCCCACTCCCTGTGGGCCTCCCGAGGTCCTTTTGACTCCAAGAGTCACAGCAGTCAGTCAGGTAAAAATAACTGGCATGCACCAATGCTTCCCCCTCTGCATTCTCCTGTGCCCATGAGCTGTCTCCAAGTGCCCACATCTGCCCATCTCTCCTCTTGGAATCAAAGCTGGCCTTAGGGGTGGGCGATTGGGGCAGTTGCCAAAGCAACCTGGGGGTGGGGGGAGGAAGCGAAAATGTTTTCCACCCTGGGCGACAAAACACCTAGGAGTCAGGCCTTCCTGGAAGCCCTTCTTCCTCACAAATCACATCTCCAGTAAGAGGAAGGCATGAGGAAATGGAGGAAGCTAGTTTGATGGGGGCATGCATGGGACTGGGGTTATGGGAGAGCATGAGGGTATGGGGTGGAACAGGTGTCTTGCTAGGAGTTATGGGGGATGGGGGACCCCTGAAGCAGCACAGAGGCATAAGAGAAGCAAGCAAGGAAAGCACTAGGACTCTCCTGACTTCTCTTCCCAGCAAGCTTCCTGTGACTCATCAAAAGCGAGTCTCACAGCTGCCAGCTACAGGAGGTTCACCATCTGCAGAAGCCAGGGAGGCTCCAGTCTAGTGCTTCGCTGCCTTCTCCCAAAGGACGGAGCTGCTCTCCAGCTCCTCCACCTAGCCCCCGTCACCTAGTAAGCAGTACCCTCATGGTCCTTCAATTGCCCCCACAGCTCTGCTCCTCCACAGACTCCTCCAAAGCTCCTAGTGGGGTCCCATAAACATAAGACATGGGGGAAAAGAATAGCAGGGACCCCTGAAAACCCTCCTAAAGACTGAACTGAGTGCAGATGGCTCTGAGAAGCCTCATTCATATGGCTCAGTGGGGGGTCGATGCATTTGCCCAGGCAGTGTCCTATTTTGGGGCCCATGCTAGGACTTTAGAAGGCATGGTGAAGTCAGGCTTCCCTCCTTCAGTCCTCAGGAAATCGAGCAGCTTATAGCTTCCTTTGCTCCTGAGTTCCAGGTCAGAACTATTAAAACAATAGGGAAGTTTGTGCCTGGGAAGTTAAGGTTGTAGGCCCAGATCAACAGTGAGTGCATATTGCCTTTAAAGAAAATTAGAGATCAGAATACAACCCTTTGGACACCCAGGAAATGCAGAATTAAGGTTGCACTTCTCAAACAAGGCACTCAAACCACCTCAACTCTGCCCAGGCCCGAGAAAAAATAAACCATTAAATCCATCCATAGCAGACAGATTCATTTCATCAGTCTTCACAAAAACCAGAGTGCCTCACACATAAAGCATGCAGTGGGTGTGCTCCCTTCCAGCTTTCCTTACAGTCATACGACACACATATGCAAGAATTTCACAAATTCCTGACCAGACAGATAACATCCACAGTCACTATGGACCTAATCCAGCTAGATGCTGAGGGCATTCAGCATCTCATGGGGGTTGCTTATGTCCTTCCAGGATCGAGCCCTATGACTCATAGACTCATAGACCTTAAGGTCAGAAGGGACCATTATGATCATCTGGTCTGACCCCCTGCATGCTGCAGGCCACAAAACCGTCCCTACCCTTCCCTTGACTCTGCTGATGAAGTTCCAAATCCTGTGTCTTGGTGACTTCAATTTGCAGAGAACCCTCCTGCTAGCGATCCCTGCCCCATGCTGCGGAGGAAGGCGAAAAACCTCCAGGGCCTCAGCCAATCTACCCTGGAGGAAAATTCCTTCCCAACCCCAAATATGGCGATCAGTAAGACCCTGAGCATGTGTGCAAGAGTCTCCAGTCTGACCCTTGTTAGTCATTATACTATTTACCTGCTATTGCTCGGTATTCCCCACCAATTATGTTTTACCATTAAACCATTCCCTCCATAAACTTATCTAATTTAATCTTAAAACCAGACAGGTCCCTCGCCCCCACCGTTTCCCTCGGAAGGCCGTTCCAATATTTCACCCCTCTGACGGTCAGAAACCTTCGTCTAATTTCAAGCCTAAACTTCCCCACTGCCAGTTTATATCCATTCGTTCTCGTGTCCACATTAGTACTAAGCTGGAATAATTCCTCTCCCTCCCTGGTATTTATCCCTCTGATATATTTAAAGAGAGCAATCATATCCCCCCCCCAGCCTTCGTTTTGTCAGACTAAACAGCCCGAGCTCCTCTAGTCTCCTTTCATACGACAGGTTTTCCATTCCTCTGATCATCCTAGTGGCCCTTCTCTGCACCCGTTCCAATTTGAGTTCATCTTTTTTAAACATGGGAGACCAGAACTGCACACAGTACTCCAAATGAGGTCTCACCAGCGCCTTGTACAACGGAAGCAGAACCTCCTTATCCCTACTAGATATACCTCGCCTAATGCATCCCAAGACTGCATTGGCTTTTTTCACCGCCACGTCATATTGTCTACTCATAGTCATCCTTCGGTCTACAAGAACCCCTAGGTCCTTCTCCTCTTCCGTTACTTCTAACCAATGCGTCCCCATCTTGTAACTAAAATTGTTGTTAGTCATCCCTAAATGCATCACCTTACACTTTTCACTATTAAATTTCATCCTATTTCTGATACTCCAATTCACAAGCTCATTCAAGTCTCCCTGCAGAATATCCCTATCCTCCTCCGAATTGGCAACGCCTCCCACCTTCGTATCATCCGCAAACTTTATCAGTCCACTCCTGCAATCCGTTCCGAGGTCAGTTATAAATAGATTAAATAAAATGGGTCCCAAAACCGAACCCTGAGGAACTCCACTGGTAACCTCCCTCCAACCTGACAGTTCACCCTTCAATACGACCCGCTGCATTCTTCCCATTAACCAATACCTTATCCACCTCTGGATTTTCATATCGATCCCCATCTTTTCCAGCTTAACCAATAATTCCTCATGGGGTACAGTATCAAACGCTTTACTGAAATCCAGGTATATTAGGTCCACCGCATTTCCCTTATCTAATAAGTCCGTTACTTTCTCGAAGAAGGAGATCAGATTCGTTTGGCACGATCTGCCCTTCGTAAAACCATGTTGTAAATTATCGCACTTGCCATTAACCTCAAGGTCCTCAACTAGTTTCTCTTTCAGAATTTTCTCCAGCACCTTGCACACTACAGATGTTAAACTAACAGGCCTATAGTTACCCGGATCACTTTTTTCCCCTTTCTTAAAAATAGGAACCACATTAGCTATTCTCCAGTCTAACGGAACAATCCCCGAGTTTACAGATTCATTAAATATTATCGCTAACGGGCCTGCTATTTCTCGCGCCAATTCCTTCAATATTCTCGGATGAAGATCGTCCGGTCCTCCCGACTTAGCCTCATCAAGGCGTTCGAGCTTTGTTTCTACCTCGGTTACGGTAATCCCCCATTCTGTTTGCCCCTCTGCCACGGTGCTAGTATCCCTAATACCTTCATTGGCCTCATTAAACACCGATGCAAAATATTCGTTGAGATATTGCGCCATGCCTAGATTATCTTTAATCTCCTCTCCGGCTATAGTCTTCAGCGGTCCTACTTCTTCCTTCTTAGATTTCTTCCTATTTATGTGGCTGTAAAACCTCTTACTATTGCTTTTAATTCCCCTCGCTAGGTCCAACTCTACACGGCTTTTGGCCTTTCTCACTCTATCTCTACATTCTCTGACTTCACTAAGGTAAGTTTCCTTACTGATCCCTCCCCTCTTCCACTCTTTGTACGCTTTCTGTTTCTTCCTAATCGCCCCTTTGAGTCGGTCGCTCATCCAGCTCGGTCTAAATCTCTTGCTTAGTAATCTTTTTCCCTTTTTCGGGATACAGGCCTCTGAGAACTCATGCATCTTAAACTTAAAGTAATCCCAGGCTTTATCTGCCTTAAGATTCATTAATACGTTTGCCCAATCCACTTCCCTTACCATTCCCCTTAGTTTGTTAAAATTGGCCTTTTTAAAATTATAAACCCTAGTCTTTGATTTAATTCTGTTACTCCTTCCGTTTAGTTTAAAGCGAATTAGCTCATGATCGCTGGAGCCCAAGTTGTCCCCCTACTACCACTTCCTCAACGAGGTCCTCACTAGTCACCAAAATCAAATCTAAAATGGCCTCCCCCCTCGTCGGTTCGGCTACCATTTGATGAAGGAAATGATCAGCAAGCACATCTAGGAACATCTGAGCCCTATTATTGCTGCTAGCGTTTGTTCCCCAATCTATATCCGGGAAGTTAAAGTCCCCCATAATTACACAGTCCCTATTAGTATTTACTTCTCTAAACACATTAAATAGTTCTTTATCCATATCATGGGTCGATCCCGGCGGGCTATAGCACACCCCAAGCACTATCCCCGGGGAGGCTCTAGTAGTCCTTTTACTCAGTGTAAGTATCGCCCAGACGGATTCTGTGTTTTCTATTCCATCAACTATTATTTCTTTACAGCTTATCTCACTATTGACATACAATGCCACCCGCTATGATGCATGTACGCACCAGTTCTCCAAATGTCATTAGACATAAAGCTGGCTTGTCTCCATAGATGATCCTCACATCCCAAGATAATGAAATTAGAGCACTTAAATGAGACGAGCAAAGGTTAGCATGGCGACAAATCATCATACTTAGCAGTGGAGATGCATATTTGTGAAGCAAATCAGAAAACCTATGCTCTGTTATACACATTTTCTGTACCCTACCCATAAAGAAGGAAAAATGGGAAGCTAGAATCTATGGGTACGTCTACACAGCATCTGGGAGGGTGCTTCCAAGCACAGGTAGAAAGAAGCATGCTACCTCTGCTCAAGATAGCATGGTATAGTACGTGGCTGCGGCACCTGAGTACAATCCTGCCTGACCTGCCCCTATGCACTCAGGTGGCTAGCCCCCGTCACTCATACCACATAGCTATTTTTAGCGCACTAGCTCAAGCAGGGCTTGTGTGTCTGTCCTGCACCCTCCCAGCTGCTATGTAGACATACCCCATATAGGGGCAAGAAAGAGAGTCTGCATGCCTTGTTTGTTCAGTGAAGACATAACTCGGCATTTTCTGGGTTTTGTGATGGGGCATGCGCCCCACATTGGCACGTAAAGGGTTAACCTCAGCAGGGAGCAGGGGAGAGGAGTCCTTCGAGTGACCCACACCAGCGCAGCCAATCAGGGAGGAACTGCAGGGAGCAACCAATCTGGGCCCGGCAGGCTCAGATAAGAGGAGCTGCAGGGCAGGGCTGGGTTAGTTGTTGTTGGAAGCTCAAGGAGTGAGGACTGTTTCTAGCAGGGAGAGAGACCTGCAGCACCTTGGACAGAGCAACTGCTGGGGAAGACCAGGGGAGCAAGAGGGAGCTCCTGGCTGGCTGGCTGCTGGCACTGGGTAGTTGCATGCCCTGAGGCAAGGGTGAAGAAGGTGCAGGGGATGTGGGGAAGTGGCCCAGCGAGACACAGTAACATGGTGAGAAGTTAAGGAGTTGCAACACGAGGCTGCTATCCACAGGGTCCCTGGGGTGGGACCCAGAGTAATGGGCCCAGGTCCCCCCAACACTCAATACTGGGGAAATGGTGTGATTATTGGACTGAGACACTTACCCCTGTAAGGGAGAAACATGGATGGTGATGCCGGAGGGCTAAGTCACAAGGAAGATGCTGTGGCTCCTGAGACTGCCAGAGGGGCTGCAGGCAGGCAATGGGGACAGAGTGATGGTGTGCAAACCATGGGTGGGAGGGCGTCAGCCTCAAGCTAATCCCCAGAGTAACCAGGAGGAGGCGCCGGACCAGTGCTAAGTGACATGTCCCGTGATTAGCTAAATTTAAAAAAGAAGCTTATTTTTATTATTATTTCTATTACAGTAGCAGCTAGAAGCCCCAGCTGAGCTCAGGGTCCCATTGGATTATTTCCCTCATTTTAGAGACTGGGACTAGAGGCAAAGAACAATAAATGACTTACCCAAGGCCACACAGGAAGTCAGTGGCAGAGTCAGGAATTGCACTCAGATTTCCTGACTCCCAGTCTGGTACAATTATCACAAGACCATCCTGCCATGCAAACTACTGCCGTCTGCCTGCACACATCCCTTAACCTTAACAAAGGGTTTTTTTGTGTGTGTGAATTTGGTTAACATTTTATGTGGTGCCTGAAGTGGCATCTAATATGATTTCGACTTAAAAGGAAGATGTCAAAAGGAAGATGCCTTGTGAACAGAAATTGTACCTTGGTGGTAAAAGCAGCCCCCAACAGGCCTGACTATTTTGTTTTCACACCTTTTGGTTGATCATTTTAAGCACTAATGGGAGGATGGCTGCAGGGGCTGCTGTTTCAGCCCCAAAGGTCCAGGGCACAGCTGGAATCCCATCACTGCCAGTTTCTCGGCCATAGTAAGAAACATCAGAATATGATCATTTTATAGTGCCCTGCAAGGGGGGCCAGTTTGGGAGAGGATCTGGGATTTCTCTCTCTTTCCATTAGGAGGAGGAAACTAAATGGAAGGCAATGAATTAATTCTGAGAGGCATCGTATGCACTGTACTGTGTCTGCAAAACCTTTCAAAGGGGCTCTGCAGTGAGGAAGGTTGAGGCAGGAGTCAGCATCGCTAGGTATTTCCATGGTTACCGGTACAGTTCAGATAAAGTAGAAATAAAGCAGTGATGGGAGATGGGGAGCTAGGAAAAGATGCAGCCTGAGTTACCAGCTTCTGCGGGTACCAAGGAGCAGAAGATTAAAAACTCATGGGAAATTTCAGGATTGAAAGAGGCCCTGGTTTTGTCCCTAGCCGCCTACTTTAATTTCTTTTACAGGGAATTGATGCACAAACAACTTTATCTGCCCATCTCATGATGCCAGTCTATCCGCGGCCTTCTGACTTGTGTTGTCCATTTCCTTTATACTGACTGCACCCTCTAGTTTTGTATCCGCAGCAAATTTTGTTATCTTGCTGGTACTTATGTGCTCTTTCTCACAAGCTCTTGACAAAATGAAAAAAACATTCGTACCATTATTCATCCTGGTGGCACTCCGCCAGTCGCCCATCTCCATTTCACAGTGCCTCCCTGCACATCGACCTTTGGCCTTGGCTCTCTAAGCCAGTTCTCTATTCCCCCAATAGAACATCTGCAGGCCTCATAGATTCGTTGTTAGCTGAGCAGAGTATTCTTACAAGGGATCTTAAAATCTAGGTAAACTATGTCCACCCTTTGCTCCCTGTCATCTCAGTTGGTTACTTCTTTTTAAACTGCCAGATTATTCAGGCATGAGCTCCCTTTTGTGAATCCAAGCTGACCCTCGTTAACGAAATAATAACTTTCTAGGTATTTCTTAAATCTATCTCTGATTTCTATTTTTTTCCTATTTCATCTTTACTGCTGAAGTCAATACTAAAGATTTAAAACATTCAAACCCTCCCAAAAATGGTTCTCACAGGGTGGCTGATGCCACATGGAATCTTTTGAAGCTATCAGACAAATATATTTATTTTTCCCATCCATTTCTCTCACCAATCCTTTTATTAGAGGAAGAATCAAGACAGAAGTGAGTTTGCAGTAAGATATCAAAGATTATAGTGAAATTGTTTCCTTAAATGTCAGTTCAGTTTGTACTTTCATTTACTGTGTAACCTAATGATGTTTTATTAATTGTCTTGTCATGCCTCGTCCTGAGAGCTCTAGCTTGTTCCTATTCTCTATCAAATTTATAAAAAAAATATCTTTTAAAAGCAGGAATCATTTGGTTAAATCAGATTTCACATGGCATACAATTAAAAACTAATTCTTGAGCTGACATGACCTTAAATGCAAAATATACACATTATCTGTTCTGCTCCATCCCCGGATTCATGACAACATATAGACAACATATAGTCCAGGGGTCAGCAACCTTTCAGAAGTGGTGTGCCGAGTCTTCATTTATTCACTCTAATTTAAGGTTTTGTGTGCCAGTAATACATTTTAAGGTTTTTAGAAAGTCTCTTTCTATAAGTCTATAATATATAACTAAACTATTGTTGTATATAAAGTAAACAAGGTTTTTAAAATGTTTAAGAAGCTTCATTTAAAATTAAATTAAAATGCAGAACCCCCCGACCGGTGGCCAGGACTCAGGCAGAGTGAGTGCCACTGAAAATCAGCTCGCGTGCCGCCTTCGGCACGTTGCCATAGGTTGCCTACCCTAGATATAGTCCATCCCTATTCAGACCAGCACGTAAGCACGTGCTTGACTACAAGCATGTATTTAAGTTCCATTTACTTAATGGACATTACAGGACTTAGCACGTGTTGAAGGGCAGGACGCTTTCCTGAGTTGGAAATCATATTGCAAGCTTGTCATGGCATTTGATCTTGCACTGCATTATGCCAATAAACCAGTTTACGCTGGCAACCTCTGCTCAGCAGCTGACAATTTGGGATACAAAGTTCTCCACCTTTAAAATTATGCCTTCTTAAGACACAGTATCTACCCTGGGTAGTTAAGTATTTTCTTCCATATTCACCCGCTCACTCAAGAGATTAAAAACAAGTGGTCGTTCAGATGACTTGTGACTTACTTGACAGTGAGACCAAGTAAACTAGCAAAAGAAATTGAAATAACATGTAGTAACATCTACTTGAATTAGTTTGAACAATTTCTCACTTAGCAAACTTTTATGTAACTTAGGCAGTCAAGTAGAAATATATGCAAGAATTATCAGTAACTGGGCCGTGTAAGAAGGGAAGCCTGCAGTTTAGCAACTCTGAAATAAAAAAGCATCACAACTATTTAGTGGGGAAACTGCAGCAAAGAAAGGAGAAGTAACCAGGCAAAAGTCACACACCACGTCAGAGCTATAGATATGAACAGAACCCGGGCCCCGACTCAATAAGAAAGAGAAGCACATTTCTAACTTTAAGAACCTGAATAGTCCCATCAGCTTCAATAGGTCTGCTCAGGTCCTTAATGCCATGTAGATGCTCAGGTATTTTGCTGAATTGGGGTCCTGGTCTCCTGACTTAATACAGTGCCCTATTTGATGGACCAAGCTGCCTGCTTCTCTTTCTCCATGGGTCTCGATCCTCCCTTTAAAAAATGAGCATGCCAGCAATGTCAGTACTCAACTAAGTGTAAAGGAAAATCATAATGTTTCCTTCTTCTACTTTAACTGGTTCATTTTAGGACGCCCGGGCTCCAGAACCATTTGCTAATATCAATTTCCATTCACAGTCCAGGGCTCTGACTGACTCTCCCACCCACCTGCCCCGCCCAATAAAGGAAGAGGTACCTGAAAATCTCTGGAATGTCAGCAGGCACAGATTTGTCTACTGAGAACTCTACAAGTAAACAACAAACAAGGAGAATGGAGGCCCTCCATCCCCTGAACAGGATGACTGCTGCTGAGGACACTGTGTCTATGATGGCTTTGCTGGCAATAGTTGCTGCAGTTATGGACATCATGGCCACAATAACCACAACACAACTAAATCTTACCTCAATGAACTCCTTTCCATAAGCGTTGGCAGGACAGGTGAATGAAGCAGAAAGGAGAGTATCAGCAGGTTCAGAGAAGCCTCACAGATTTAGCTTCTCTTAAATCTAAAGTGGCAGGGGGAAGGTCTCACCATAATAATGTGAGAATTATAGGAGTACCTGAAAGAGCAGAGGAAGGGAAGCCAGCCCCTAGAACCACAAGCTCCTTTCAGAAATGCTCGGCCAGTTAGAGAACACACAGGTCCTTGGTTTCTAAGCCAGCCTCAAATACCAAACCTGATTGTCAAATGTATCAGATTTACGGTAAAAGAAAAAATAGTGCAGCTAGCTCACCGGGGTGGGGGGGGGGTGGTAGGGGAGGGAGATTTTGCAAAAAAAAAAAAAAGTGGTTGAACAGAGATCCGGCCTTTAGAAAAGCAAGGGAACTTGCCAAGCAGAGAGGATTCTGCTCAGTTTCACATCAGAGTTTGGTGAGATCCCAAAGCCACAAGAAGCAGAATTCAGAGTAGCAGCCGTGTTAGTCTGTATCCGCAAGAAGAGGAGTCCTTGTGGCACCTTAGAGACGAACACATTTATTTGAGCACTAAAACCCACTTCATCGGATGCATGCAGTGGAAAATACAGTAGGAAGATATATATATATATATATAATATATAAAAGCAGAATGTTTTTTAGGTAGCGTTCAGTGAACTGAGCACCTGTTGTGTTTTACACCAAGTTTACTTCCCAGGTGTTATGTCTGCCTTACGTGCACTGAACTTACCCAATTACTGTGACTAACCTACTTACTTGGTTTATCGCTTCTATTCTAAGCTTATACTTTAACTTTTGGGACATATATATCAGATCTCATCAAATGGTTGAATGTGAAGTGCCCCAGCAAGGGAATTAAGGGAACACCTCATCCCAAATTGATCTCACGGGAGTGCACTGACTGTGGAAAGGATTTATTTAAATATTGAGTGCCTTTGATCCTGTATTTGTGCTGGGGAATTAATGAAACATTGGACAATACCCCTAACTGGATGGATGAACATGAACCATTTGTTTGTGACCTCCGGAGCGATCGATCCAGCCGGGGTCAATTTATCGCGTCTAGTGAAGACACGATAAATCGACCGCTGAATGCTTTCCTGTCGACTCCGGTACTCCACTGGAGTGAGGGGCACAGGTGGAGTCGATGGGGAAGCATCAGCAGTCGACTTACCGCAGTGAAGACACCGTGGTAAGTAGATCCAAGTACGTTGACTTCAGCTACGTTATTCATGTAGCTGAAGTTGCGTAACTTAGATAGATCCCCCCTCCCCCATGTAGACCAGGACTATATGAAGCCTGTGTGTTAGCCTGGCACCGATACACACCAAAGAGAGATCACCTGGGGCAATACAGCTCCCTGTGGCTTGGTAGAAATTTGAAGGTTCCAATACCACTTTTAAAAATCGGTGCCAGTGGGAAACCCTATTGTGCCACCACGTCTTACTGCTAGGGGGCTCAAAGCTCAGCAGCTAGACCTCCCCTGTGCTGGAAGTGTGAGAGGAGGCTCTCCTCCCTGCAAGCTATCATGGAAAGCTGCACAGGAGCTGAACAATATAGTTATACCCCCATGGATCAATGGAGTAGGGGAGAAGACAAATGCAGGTTATGGCGATAAATGGACAGTGATTTCTACCTTCCCCTATACCTCCAACTTCCTCTCTTGCCCTGCCCCGATAGCCCCTTTCCCCCATGTTTCCTGCCTTCCTCACCCACCCTGCCCTCCCTACTTCCCCAGACTTTCCCCTTGTTGCCCCAGCCCCATTCAACTTCCCCCACCCTAAAACATTCTATAAGCTCAAACCCAGAGCTCATGAACACCAAGTATGAAGTTAATGCAAAAGAGTCACTTGTTCAACTGGATTGTTTGTTGTGTTCTTTGGTGCAGTCATTTGCAATTTGTGGGAGCAATTAGATTTCTCTGTTATTACCAATATGTTTGTTTAATATGGGCAAGGAAAACAATGTTTGGTTGTAAACAAGAAGCAGGAGGGGACATGTGGCTCTGGGAAGGTAATCCTCACAATACACAATGGCCCTCTCAGTGTGCTGAGATGTATTACCAATACTCTGATGTTGAGTTAGGCAAACTAAAAAGATTACAAGTTAGGAGACAATACACAGGCATATCTTTGACATATCAGGTTAAAAAATGTGACGTTTGTGGAGTGTGGGCTCCCTCTCTCCTTTCAATGGAGTTACTACTTTGTGGTATGGGAAAAATAGGATGCCCGTTAAAATAAATAATTAATAATTAAAATAATGGATAGTGGTGGAGCTCCCAACATGGATGGTGTCTCCCCAGCCCATCCCCGCCTGAACTTTTGATTGGTTTAGTTTTATTTCTAGTGTTAGGTGTTTGATTATTGTTGCCTTTTCATTGTGATGTACTATGCTTGGTAATAAGTTAAGTTTTTATATATATGTTATGTGTTTTTATGTTTTTGCTTTAACTTATCTTTTTGTGCTCTTCTTTCCCCCAGAGCCTTCTCCTCAGTATTCCCTGGAAGTCTGGCAGGTGGCAAGAGAATGAGAAATCTGGGGAATAAATGTCAGACATTTCATCTCTAGATTCCCCGCCCTCATGGGCTTCTGTTTGGGGGGGATGGGATGGAATACAGCAAGTGACAAACATTTCATCACCAATGGGTAGGGATTAGTCATATTCTTCTCTGGTAGGTAGGTCCTATTCCCGTATAGATTTCTTTTTGATCTCCAGAGTCTTGGCTAATTCTGCAATTCACTCCTCCATTAACCACAATTTCTGTCTCTGAGTTTCCCTCTATAACTTTTCAAATAGCAACAGATCAAGGTAAGAAACAGCCATGCAGATGGAGATTTAATTCTTCACTTATTAGATTCCCCCTTTCAGAATTTTTATTGAAAAATAATTTGGCCTGTTCCTCAAAACAAATGAACCCTCAACATCTTCTCGCAGGCTTTTGTGGGAGACACTCAAGGCCTAGTTGAGAGGTTGAATTATAATTTTGCATTTGCCAAGAAGAGAGAATGTGGAGAAAATGACACCCCTTGAGATTTGTCTTATGTCACAGCCCCATCTCCAGATTTTCTGCAACCTCTGATTAACTGTAGACATGAACTCAATAAGCTGCACTTGGTGCACGCTGAATTTGCTGTATTTCAACTCAGGCAGAATTTCTAGGAATTGGGAGAAAAAGCTGGCAAGTTGCTGGCATACCACCTAAGACAAAAGACCTCTGTATGTACAATCATGTTCAGCCATGATAAACATGGTAAATTATGTTGATCATCTAAAAGTATTAATAATGATTTTTTAATTTCTATAAAGATCCGTACAAATTGAACATAACTCCTCCAAAGATGCTTTAGTTCAGCTTTTCAAAAATATTACATTACTGCAGCCCAGCATCGAAACCTGGCCATGCCCCTTACA